>NC_058114.1:27711385-28015552 GCF_914725855.1 Thunnus albacares | reverse complement strand
TGTTTTAGCTAACCAGTATGTGAAACCATCAAGCTTATCAGGAAGTTAGATGTATAATGAGGCTGGTGTGCAAGGTTTATTTTTTGTATATATACTGTAGAGTATAATGAGATGGTTCAAACATATTGTTGCCCTCTACTGAAAGCCAGTTGCAGGGGTCATCTCAGCTTACCTGAGGTACTCATAACATTCCCTCATATCAAAAGTTCTTCAGCCACAATTAGCCTCACCTGGAATCAGGTGTATCAGCTCAATAAAAGCTCTTGAAGTTCCATTTTTATTTTAAGCATCCTGTTAAAGTAGAATAAATCTGTGCTGCACACAGAGGTTATATTGCTGTAGAGTCACATCCCTCTATTGTATAACACTTCAGTAAGTGCAGTATTGCATGTCAGCACGTTGTATATAGAGGACTACACTAGTATTTCTAGCTGAGTTTTTCTTGTAAGTAGCTGGAGCCTGAGGCTGTTTGATGTGTTGGGTGGCTGACTTATCAACTAAACCCTTCAATATAAATCTGGGAGAACATCTGTAGTTTGAGTTTTTTAAGGGTGACGCTTTTTTCGGGTACAAGGTGGATGATGTTATAGTGTCAAATTGGATGGCTGTTTTAGCACATGATGTATTCTTCCAGCTAACTCATACTGTGTCTACTGAATAAATGTGTAACAACACTGCTGGGAGGATCTGCTTTAAAGCTTAAAGTGCTTTATGTGCCTGGACAGGTGCTGCTCTGCAACGTACAGTATAGCAACTCTAGTGGGTTTCACTACTGGGAACGATTCATCATAGATACACAAAATACTACATTTTGTCCTTAGAGTGACTGACTAGGATTATTAAAATAACAAGACAATAGAAAAGGACATAAAACATTCCAAATTTGCAAACTAAAAATAAAGGACAGGAGCAAGTAAAGTCAGAAATATATTAATAATCTCATCTCCTAGACAACAAGCTCTGCAGCTCGCCCACACAGGCTATAATGGGCCAATACCTTGTGTGACTCTGGCTGTTTGAAAGCACGCCGCCAACACCTTAATGCTCTCCACTTCTCTGAGGGAGAGAGAGCAAGTTCTGCTTTGGTCTGTACAAGGACTATAACTGAGCAGTCATCACAGTCATGTAAATCATGATTTATCACTGAGGATTTATTATTGGTAGGGATGCACCGATCCAACTTTTTTAGTCCTGATACCGATACCTGGGCTTTGGGTATCAGCCGATACCGAGTACTGATCTATGACCAATGTTTGATTAATAAGCTGTGTGACTCAGTGTGTGAAGGACACTGGGATCATTCTTTCATGTGCAAGACAACATCAGGCTTGACTTAAATATTTCTTTCCTATCATTGTAAAACAAAATGTAACAGATAAATACGTAGATATAAATTTACTGAATTGTTGTTTATTAAAATAATGGTATCTGATACCAGATCGGCCCATTGTCACCGATACTCCATCCAGCTGTTTGAGTCAGTATCAGGCTGATATCTGATATCAGTATCAATACTGGTGCATCTCTAATTATTAGTGTAAATAAATGTGCATGTTAGCTATATGAAGATCAAAACAGCTCTACATCCTGCATGTTAGATATTAAACTTCGAGTACCAATATTAGTAGCTGTTGCATTACTTAAAATCAGTCTGTTGAAAATCCAGATTTTATTTTTTCAGGAATAGATCATTAAACTATTTTATGGCTCCTTCAGTCCACACAAAGTAAAACTTAAACTCTACACTTTCTTATTCATTCAGGGGGGTCAAAGTTGAGATATGAGAAATTTAATTAAACATTTTTAACAGGCTGAGGCTCTTTATGTACGGCTCTTAAGTCTAAAACCTAAAGCAACAGACTGGAGGGGTTTAGGGAGTCACTTTGGAAGTTACTTCCTCCTTAAAAATGCCTCGAGTTTTGTTCTAAAACTACTTTCAGTAATGTCAAACAATTCCCAGTGGGGAAAAAACTTGAGCTAAGTAAAGGATAGTCCTGCTCAGAGTAAGATATGTGGAACAGAGCTGTGTATCATGTCGAAAAGCACGCAGCTATTTCTAAATGTCAGGCAGATGAACTTGATCTTGGGCCAAGTTTTCTGTTTTCTGCCCCTCTTCTCCCCAATTCACAACCTGCACTGCAGCACAGACCACAATTACAGGTCTTCCTCCTTGTGCATCATTTCTTGGGTCTGGGCCAGCGCCACAGAGCACACAAACACACACACACACACACACACACACACACACACACACACACACACACACACTAATGACACATCTGTTAATCATGATTTCTTTGTTTTGTCATTTTTTGCTGCCTTATACACATTTTTTTGACAAACACCTTTTCCTTGACAAACTACTATTAGATTAAGTTTTACTGGCATTGTTATGAGAGTGTTGACGACAAACTAACCACAGAAATCCACTGATAACATCACATTTCAAAGTAAAAGAAGGTCCAGTGTAATAATGACTATGACACAAGAAACACTAATCGTCACTCAATCGTCATAGCTTGATAAGAAAAGTGCGATTTGACTCAAGATAATTCAGAGAGACGTGAAGACAGAAAGTCTTCCTTGTTGAAGCATATGAAAAGAGACAGACATGCACTGCATTGCAGATCTAATCTGTCTGTGTCCCACTCCTTATTCTCTTACAGCATAATTCTATACTCAGCACCAACAACCGACAGAGATTTACTAAATGTACACACTGATCCTATTAACAGATTAAAAAGTTACCGCTAATAACACACACGCAATCATGCATGTGCACGCAGAATCACATATTTAAAAGCAACCAATCAGCAGCTCTGGCATTTCAAAGGTGAGACAAAACACTTGACATATGATTAGTTTAACTTGAGGTATATTTTTGGTGTTTTTTGGTGTTTTTGAGTGTTTTTTTCTCAGTGTGGTCTGGGAAGGCTCAAGCTTTTGCTCAGGACAGATGCATCTTCAATCAAGCTGTGCAATAGATGAGTGACAGGTCTCATCTTCACTCAGACATCAATATGAACCCTCCTGTGATCTGATTGGACACTGGACACACCGCTAACTGGGCTGTCATTAGTGTTTGCTTCAGGTTTTTACACCGTAAAGTCATGGCAGCAGCTCTGGAAATGTTAAATTTCCACCAGCAACTATTCACCACAATCAGTTTCTGTATAAATCGAAGGGAGAAAAATATGCCAAGCAGAGGCAGAATCATGCTTTGTTTTCGAACATGTAATGTGAACGGAACATTTAGCTTAAGTGGTTGTTCACAAGGGTTTTGAGTCATCTCAGCACTGCTCAGAGATGTATCTTCTGGGCCCAACTGATTCTCACTAGATATTTTGAATCTTATGATGAAAACTGAGCTCACGAGATATAGAATGGCTTTGTGAGGCTACACTTTAAAACTTAAGTTTATTAAATTGTTATGAGAACAACTCAAAGGGCATTAGGAACAAGGCTTTACAGAGAAGGCAATAACTGAAATATCATAAAGGGACACAGGAGGCCGAGAAGTAATCTTTTAAGAGTGTAATAAAGAGGAAAAACTACAGTTATTAGCTAAAGCTGCTACAGGTGCAGTAAATCAGAGGAAATCAGGTCATCATCTCCAGCAATTCAAACAAATCCAAGGCTCCAGCCATGACTAGGTACCTGCTAGAGGTGAATAATGGTCTCACAAATGTCACTTTGAAAGGAGCCTACCACTATAGCCCAGAGATTTTTAATTATGTCCTGCTCATCTCTTCTTAACAAACCTAATTTTCATTACTTCTAAGTAATTGTTAATTTGTGAAAGAGGATAGCGAGCAAATTTCCAGTGCTTAACAACGCAAATTCGTTTGTACGCTCAATTAACCCTTATAATCTCTCATTAGCTTGAAATATAGATGTACTGCTGCACTTCTTCTTTTTAAGAATAACCAGGACTATTTGAAAATGAAGAAATATTTCATGCGCATAATTGCATTCAAGGTTTATGATGGATTATATACATGTTGGACAAAAGTCATCAGGTGCAACAACAAACATTACTCAAACTAACTTTTACTCAGGTTTGATTCCAGTCAAACAGTGTCACTATTAACCTTGCTGACTTAATACCCAGAGACACCTAGAACACCATAACCAGTACATCATAGGCTACTGTTTACTGCCACTGAACTATTTATAACTATTAACAGCCTATTTCCTAATTTAGGAGAATGGTACATGATGTGCTATTGCAATGACCAGGACTATTGGTATGTTCATTGATAGACTGGTTTGTGTGCAAGCCTCACTTAAACAGTGGGCAGAAAGCCCGATATGATTAAGGAGAAATTCCAAGTCATTTCCAGCTTCACAGCAGCTGACCCACTATAAAATTGAATCAAACACTCGTCTGGGCGGCTGTAAATTTACTTCAGCAGTCTGCACAAATATAATCAATATATGGAAATTGTAGTGATTTCAGTGTATCTTCCCAAAATAACATACCTCTATAGTCACAGAACACCACTGTATATTCTGCAATGTGCAAAGAGTTGATATAAATGTGAGGTATTGCAAGTGTTTTATAATATAATATGTATTGTGCAGGTTATTCTTTATTCCCAGAGTGTGAGGAGGATTCTCCATAAACACACAGCTTCACCAGCAGCCTTGAGATGCTCTACTGAACAAAATGTGAGAAGAAGTTACAAATGTCAAAGCCATCTGGAGGGGAAACCGACAGAACAGAGAGGAGCAAAACAATGTTGTTGTTCAGGACCACAGATACGTTCCCACAACTCAGAAAAAGTGATGTAGCTCCGGTGCTGACGTGAGGTCCCTTTGCCTCCTAAGTCAGTCTGACTAGCAATCACTAATCCTGTTTGATTTTGTGTGAATAATATTTAGTATATTTCTTCATGGTGTGGATATTTTTGGATATCTGGCAAAACTGACTCTCTGTGTTAATGCCTCATGGGCAGGATGCGATCAGCTCCTGATCATTTGTATCCCGAGCCAATGAATTTTTAGCACATGCTCGTGTGCCGCTGGGAGTGTTTATTTTCTAGATGTGTCCGAGTCCTCTAGCCTGAGGAGGAGATGTGTTTCCTCTGTCCCATCTGCATGCCTGAGCCACTGAAACATTTAGTCTGATACCATCGCCACTGAGGAGGCCAAATGCTTTCACTCTCAAGTTAAAAGCGGGTGTGGTCTCTAATATGAAAATTACATTTGGTCCATTAAGTGCTGAAATGTAGTTAACTGGATATAGATTTTCAAAGCTAATGAGAAAATACTGTGTGTGTTTCTTTTTTTACTCAGTCAAAAGCTTATATTAAAATAGTCCGAGTTAAATAGTCATATTTGAACTTATGCCCACAATAACTGGTGTTTGTTGTATTAAGTAGGGACATTATTCATGTTTACTATTGGAAAAGTGAAGTTAGACTGTATTCCTCCCATAAAGAGAGACAATTATTGTATTTCTTTTGTGATATTACAAATCAAATCCATTTTTTACTCATGGAAGTACACTCTGGTCGCACACAAATACCTGATACCATTATCTCTAACAGTAAAATAAGTGTGAGCTGTATTCTCTTAATACAACCACACTGTTTAACATGACAAACAATGGCTACCTTAACCATCAAACTCATTTACAAAATATGAATCTCAATTGTCACTGGAAGCGAGTGGGTGGTTTGTCTGTGGTTCCCACCGAGCCACACTCTGCTGCTGCGTGGAGATGCATTAAAATGCACCACGGGTACATTTCATCACACACACACTTGTCAGGACAGCATGTCAGAGGCTATTTCCACTTGGTAGCATGAGATCAGGCATCAAGCTCTGTCAGCAGTTCAGACCAATGATATATGGCATACAGGCATTAAACTGTAGAGCCCATGGTGTACCAACTCCAACACACACACACACACACACACACACACACACACACACACACACACACACACACATTAGTGGTCTTGCTTGTTTTTTTTATGTTTGAAAGGAGAAGTCATGGCAGCAGAACTTACTGACCTTATCTTCTAACAGGACTATTAGGGCATCACTGCTAGAGTCACACAGCCAGTGAACCAGGATGTAAAACTATACAACTAGCCATAATCTGACTCAGCAGATGACCAAACTGTTCTAGAGGATACAGGAGAGACTCTATAAACAGTTCGTGTCTGTTTACATACTACAAGACTTCACAACTGGAGCAATTCAGGATCTTGTAGTATGTGTTGCAATTTACTTTAGTTCTGGATTTGGTACCTCTTTCTAATAAGTCACCCTTTATAAAGGCTTTAAAAGTAATAACTAGAGGCTTTATTAATAATTAATACATCATTTACTATTGCTTAATATTTATAAGCCATTTCCAAGAACAGTAATGGGTTGCCAGGTTCTGATTTAAATAGATTTTAGCTGGTGTTTACTCCTTTTGGTAGCACTTTCTAACAGGGCACAATTTTAAGGAGTTATAAATTACTATTAAACTACTGATGTTTATTAGTGATTAATAAATATTTTACCAATGCTTTATACATCAGTTATTAACCATTAACAACAGCTTTGGGGTTGTAAAGTTATCTATCGCCCCAATGGACCCTCTGGCAAAAAAGTCTGCAGAGCATCAGGAGCAAAACTCATTTATTAACAACTTATTAAGATTTACAACTGCAGACTGGATGGATTATTGTAAATGACTAGCTACCATATATAACTGCTGACATGATGGTTTTTATGAGAAAGTGATTTATTAATGGGTTACCAACATTTACAAAATGCATTTTACCAAATGAACACCAGCTAAAGGGATTTTTTAAAAACTAGAAACCCAAAACTGAATCTTAATAATGACACATAACTGATCAATAAAGTATTAATAAATAGTTACTGACTCATTAGTAGTCAAGCCATAAGTTACAACTTATAAACCCTTTATAAAGAATGTCCTGGTAAATAATGGTAAAACCAGTTCATATAAGTTAACAAAAATACAAATGACTCAAAACACGATTGAGGATTTACAACTTACCATGTTGACTTCTGACACCATGTCTATACTCGCCACGTCTATACTCATGCCAACAGCAACCGGTGGACCTTCAAATACACAAAATAAAGTTAACTATCGACGACACTAATTCAGTGCAATAAAACTAAGGTGAAACACCAAATGAGGAACCCCAGTCATACCTCCAAAGTCCGGCCGAAGACGAATATCATATCCCTTCAACAGTTTATCCACAGTCTCTTTGACAAAAGACATGTTTCCCGGTTCGTTGACGCTGAAAGAGAAAAGACAACAAGGAAGGTAACTCTTTTTGAAGACCCATACCCAGACTTGTGTCGGGTTTAAACCCCCAGACTCTCACCTCTGGGCACAGCACATCACTGCCACGACCAGCGGCAATGAAAGAAAGTCAAAGAGCCCTGTTTTCTGGGATCCCCACATCCCTTGTGTGGTGTCTGGGAGGATGGATGGACGGATGTGGGCTGTCCAGCGCTAAACTAATGACTAAGGAGAAGCCACGGTGCTCACACTCCCACCGAGCTCCGCTAAATCAGGTGAGACTTCTTCCACATTGTGTGTGTGCCTCTGGCGCAGCCTGCGTTATCATGCTTCATGGAGCAGAGGCGCACTTGCTTGCATGTCAGATGTGCTCATCGCTGCAGGAGGCTGCTCCGCATCTCCATCCTCCGGTTAGCAGGTTCAGACACTACCAAAAATGTTTGTTACATGTCCCTTAAAGCGCTAGTGGCCTCTGTAACGATATAAATCCACAGGTCCGCCGTCCAAGTGATTGCGTAGGTAGGCTGTATGTTGTCGCCCATGCCGGGTTCAGAATAACCCCTCACAGAGCCTGCTCATTGCTAACTTTGAGTTTGGAAAATGCGTCTTCTTGTCTGTGTGCGCCAGGCTGCTCTGGTAATGATAAAGGGCCACGTGACAGCCTGCATATACAAGCTTAGTTAAGTGGTTGTCCTGAATTGAGAGTCTCAGCTGGACCTGGAGTTCAATTATGTTGAGAGGCAGTGGCGTGCTAAAGGGTGGGGGGAGGCGGGGGGGCTGAAGCCCGTTTTTGAAACCTTTACAAGAGTTCTACTCTGTGTGTGCATGTTTACGGGACACTGCTGTGTTTCATTTTTGCTTTAATGTCACACCAGAGGAGGACTTAAGCAGCCCAGAAGCCTCTCTGATCGTCCCAAATGTGCTTGTGCCCCTGTGGTTACCTTAAATGCCCCCTTTTGAGTTGCTCAAATCCTGCTCTGGTGTTACAAAAAGTGGGCTTTTGTAGACTGAGTCTATCACTTTTATCATCCTAATGGGACATATGAAGGTTTCATGTTTGTGTTTTTTCATTATATACTGTAGGAACCCTAATGCTGCTTTCATACTAGAGTAAATGTGATTACCACTTCCAGACTTGCAAATGGTGTTAATGCCAACATCCAAGTTGTAAATATGACTGAGTCGGAGTGTTGGATTGCATCAATCTGGCTAGAATGTGAACATATGATGGACATAAATAATACTGTAGTCTACAGAAAAAATACTGCTAAAAAAAGCAAGAGTACCTACCTTAAGAAAATAACAGATTCTTCGTTTTACAAATGAAAAGTTGTTTACAGTGGCAATACAACACATACTGTAACTTAAGTCAATACACTTGGGGGTTTCATTGCTTGGTCTGGTATGACCAGCAATTATGGAGGCTAATGTTATAAAACTTGAGCCAACATAGAGTAGATAATGTTTTTATAAGTGACATTACTGAGACAGTCTGCAGTCTTTATTACTCTTGTCTATAAGCTACTGCTTAGTGCTACTGTTACACCAAGTTTTATCATTTATCATACTGTAAATGTCACTTGTGGCCATAGCAGCTGCTGTTTGGCAAAATTAAGCTCGCTTTGAACTCAGTTTCAGAAAAAGTACTTGTTTTCTTTGGCAAATTTCAGTCTGTCTCATGGTTTCAGGTTTTTGAAAAAGGACAAAGATGGTAGATAGAGAATGGGGTGTTGGAAGGATAACTGTATAATACCTATTTTAGAACTCTAGATTGAGACTCATTTGGGTATAAAAACATCATTTGGGCCCACGCAAGTCTCCCATTTAGTGCCCAAAATCTGATTTATTCTGGGATCTTGAGAAGCAGAAGTGAGAAAGAATCTTTGGATCTGGTCTGAAATACTTTTGTGTCACTCAATTCAAGTTGTTCCTGTAAGAATTTCATTAAAATGTTTTCTCTCTTTTTCCTGTTTGCTTCAGTATTTGGCATCGAGGCAGAAGTTCAATATTACTGCAGGGAATGAGAGTGTGCCTGAACTGGACTCTTCCCAACACATTCCTCCTTCTATTTATTTAAGAGATCGACATGGTCTTCTGTTACATTTTGGAATTAAACCTCTACTACCTCTTACATAACGTTTTCCTTTGCTCCTCTCCTCAAGAAAACTACATTTGGAGAGTGATTCTTACCTTGTGTCGTAGATAGCGTACAGCTTTTTGTTCCCATCAACAGCATTCCTGTAAATACAGAAAAGGAAGGAATTATTTTCTGTATCAATACAGCACAGACTGACTCCCACTTCTTCAACATGTCCCTGCTGGAGATATATCTCTGAAGTTTTAATGTATGCTGTGAGGAAACAGAAGTGCAAAAGGGCTTTCACCTTGAGTCTAAATTTATAAAGGTGCCACAGTTTCATAAACAACCATCTTTTGAAATTTGAAAGAACTCCAACTTCATAACTGACTCAGCTGGATGTGAGTTGACCCGAATCCTTGTGGAAATTGAAGCAGAATGATGAAATATAGACTTATATTTGTGCTGCTGGCAGACCTGTGTGATATTGTCTCCTCCTGCAATCTGGACCATTAACCAAAAAATCAGGACTCTTTTTCAGGTTTGTGCCCCATTTAAGTCAGACCTACAATAGACTGCACTATCAACAATGAAAAAATGGATGAAGTCTATTTAAAGTAATTAGTTATAGAGCACCTAGCTGTCTCCTATGTACAGTCTAACATCCTCACTTTATATTTTGGTGATCATGTTATGATATAACATTTAAACGCTGCTAAACTAATTATATCAGTCCTATAAGTGTCTCTATAATACTAGGTTTGTTGCTATATTACTCATACTTGGTACTTGACTGCATTTTTTCCATAATACACTAAAATGCCACAAGTATGTGGACACCTAAATGTGATTGTTACATACAGCCTCCACTCCTCTGTGATGGCTTTCCACAAGATTTTGAAACCTGGCTGCAGGGATTTGCTCACATCCGGTCACAGTCACCCTAATATTAAGGTTAATATTAGGGTTCTAGGGGGTCTAGGGTTCTAGGCTCTGTGCAAGTTCTTCCACACCAAACTGGGAAAACCAGTATGTTGGGTCTTATAGTGAAGTATATGATATTTTGCTATAGTTTGTTAAGTATAATTAGAAGGTTATCAACGTTTTTAAGCAGTTACTGTTGTAGAGATCCCTGTTATGGTTGTATTTGTAGAGTACTTTATCCTCTCCTTCGTTTCCTTCTCTCTTTCTCTTCATCACCCCCTCCCCTCTCTGTCTCCCCATCTCAGTACAGCATCTCTCCTCCACTGGCCATATATCCTCCCGCTTTACTGGCTTGCTCGCACGGCCGCACTTTTTTTTTTTTTAAATTCGCACCAGCTTCTATTTGCATTGTAGCTGCTTCGCCTTTTTGGATACAGTATTGGATTTTTTTTGCGAGGCTTGCTGTGTGCTTGCATTCTCCTCAGAGACCAAACTAAAGGATGGTCAGTCAGCAGAAGTGTTGGGAAGCCTTTATTTTTTCGCTGCCAACCTTTTAAACGCTCTGGGGCGAAATAAACCTCGCTGACAGTGAAATTACTCCACATTTTTATATATATTCTCTCTCTCTCTCTCTCTCTCTCTCTCTCTCTCTCTCTCTCTCTCTCTCTCTCTCTCTCTCTCTCTCTCTCTCTCTCTCTATCTCTTCTCATTCTCTTTCCAATATGCAATTATTGCGCGCGGACGGAGGTGACGTCCCCCACAATTGATGCCAGATACTAAACAGTGCAATCTGCGTGTGAAGATAGGATCTACGGAGCTGGGAGAAGTTTGACTGCGCATCGTCCTGTGTGGTAAGCTTTGGCAACTGCGGCTCAGCGCCTGTGCAGCAGAGCGTTGTTACAGGCCAGTGTACAGTAGGAGATGTAGTGGGACGTGTGGGCATTGTAGGAGAGCAGGCTACAGTAGTGTACTGCTGCTGCTGCTGCTGCTGCTGCTGGAAACGACCTGCACTGGGATACTGTACACTTGTGATGAAAGCCGGAGGAAGAGAGGTATTCATACTTTCCCTTTCGGCTTGTGTTGGGATGCAAAGTGCAGGAGTGAGTCGTGAATGAATTGGGGATGCAGTGTAGGGTGCGTTCAGTCACAGCATCACTGAGGGGGATTTACTGTGTGTGAAGAGTCCAGCTGCGGTGCAGACACGATTGCGGGATTACAGTTGTGCTTGTGGACACCGGACGGGTAGATGTATACAGGTAGATGTATTTCACACAATAGCTTGAACTGGATATCCAGTGATGGAAAATACATCTCAGCCTGTGTCCTGTCAGGAGTCATCAACTTATAGAGACCAAACCTTCATTAGTGAAACTGAAGAGAGCCTCTTGCTGAAGGGAGATGGGTGGGCTATAGGAGGGGGTCCAACAAAGAAAGGAAGCACTGTTTGCAAGTATGAAGAGAGAGGAGAACTTAGCTGTTTTTCAGCCTTTTGTTGACTTATTTAGACATCAGTCAACATCTGCAGGTTCGACACATTTTGCCCTGTGTTGTTTTACTGTGTTTTGAAAGGCAGATAAGAACTAAACAGTATATGCAGTACACATGTGAGTACATAGAGATTGCTGCATCAGGCTTTGTGATACTGTCAGCACGTTTGTGTGCATTTGCTTCTGTGACATCGGTGATGGTGAACATTTGTGCATCTTATAAAGGTTTAGTGATCACCTTACACTCAAAAGCATGATTAAATTAACTGCCAATTAATGCTTGCAACAACAGCTGATTTCATTAGGCTCCTTTAATGTACCTTGATATGATGACAAATACAGTATGTGATTTACTATTTATGATTTAGTTTCTACAATAGGAACTGCTCAGAGAAGGGAGCTAATTAAAGCCTGCAACAAATCATCACAAAATTAAATTTCATTTCAAATACTGCTTTATTTCCAGATGTAAACAGCCAGTCAACTTAGTTGGTGAAAAAAAACAGCAGTTAATGCAGTTTTAAAAGAGTGAGCATGTCTTGTTTCAGGAATGGGCGATGGAATGTGCTACAGCTTTGCAATGAGACGTCTGTGGGTCTGTGTCTTGCTTGTGAGCATCACCTGCCGTCTGAGGTAAGGAACTGACTCCTGTAACTGTGTCAGGACAACATACTCACCACATGCTACATAAATGTACAATGCTTTTGTCATAGTTGCTTTAATGATTGACATTTAATTTTGAAATAACTTTTTTGAATATAAGTCAGGTTATCTTAGGTTATCCCTCATTTTTTCTGTGTTTCTCTGTTTGACATTATTTGAAAACACTCTTGTTTACAGCCTCTCCCAGGATGTAACTGGAACTCCCAAAGAGGCAGAGTTAAATGACAATATTACCATATTCACACGCATCCTGGATGGACTGCTGGATGGTTATGACAACAGACTCCGCCCCGGACTGGGAGGTATGGCCGTTGAATATATAAACTTCAACACCTCTGCCATTTTAGTAATTAATACAGTCACACTTATGCTGGGTGAGAACAGATTATGGCCTTATATAAAATCTCCAAGTGTTCTTGTTTGCACTATATAACTAATACAGAAAACTCTGCTTTAGATATACTGTAGATAAAAAGAAAAATGTGTTCAGCCTCTGTATCGATAGCTCAGCCTGAAAGATTACAGCCCCTCAGTCCACACAGAGAACAACGCTCTGCACTGCAACATCTGTCTCCCACTCATTCCACACAGAGAGAATGTGTTTATATTCACGAAACCTTCATCAAGTCAGTGACAAAGAGACATGATCAGCTGTCTAGACCTCCTCTAAGTATGATTTAATGGTACTATGAACACATGCTGAAGCGCATAGTATGCTATGTATGACCTTGAGAAAAGCATTGTTCTTTTCATTGAATAGCAGCTCCATTGTTCTCAGTAGCTGTGTGGCCAAAGTGGACGAGAACTTTTCGGTTCTAATTATGAAGGAGGAATGAAGCCGTGGTTTAAAGATGCTGAATCTGGTTGATACAAAAAAAGCCCTGTTTTTCCGCTGCTCTGTAATATTAGTTGTGTAATATTTTTATGAAACCATACAGAGTTTAGAATCATGAACTTTGCCCCTATTAAAAGTGCAAATTCTGTACCTTAAGGTTAGCAGTGTGCTGTTCACACCGTCTGTCTGTATTGCACTGGTCCTGCTGCAGATGTTTGTCCCGTGGGGCTCTGAGCTACTCTCATAGCTTCAGGGTGTCAAGGCTGTTCATGCTGCATGTGTCTGGAGTGTGCCAGTGAATGCAAAATACATTTATATTCAACCGGGACTCATTCTAAATAGCCTCCAACATATGTATAATTATAACATTAAGTTATAAATAGCTCTGCTGACTAGAGGCAGGAGTTTTATTTACCCATGTCTTTTTAAAGCCCATAAAAAGTTCAAGTATGTACTGCATGTTATTGAGAAAATCTGGTTTTGGGGCATCAAGAGCCTTTCCTTTTAAAGAAGTTTCTGTTCTTTGTTGATGCACTTGAAAGATCAGAAATGCAACAATTTCTCTTTTGATACCATCACTAGGAGTGGCCAAAGTCAGAACTATTCAAGACATCTTCACAACAAAAACATCAGATTAGTCGTTTCAGCAAGCGTCCCATAACTGCATATATTTACATTTGTGTGACAAAGCCCTCTAGTGGCCATAGTAATTATGACAAAACCAACAACATTTTATCATTTATTTCAGAGGACTTACTGAACTTTTCAAATCCTACTCATAGCAGCTTTAATTAAAAAGATATAAGGATTGACACTGTGCAGAAGTTTGATTTCAAGCTGCAACTTTGTTTAAATACAAATGTTGAAAGTTACTGCTCATATTATAAATGCTTGACCAGAAGTGATTGTTTGCTGCATATGTGGGATATTTCATCTAGTCCTCTCAAACAGGCAGTGGTCTATACATCCAGTTATTGGCGGCACTCCTATCAGCCATTTCACTTATTCACTTTTTCACATTGCTAAGTGGTAATTTGTTTTGTCCAGCTTCCACTGTGTGCTGTATAATATTTCATGAACAGTTGCATCAGTTGGAGCATTAAAATCTGAGCATGGAGGTTGCATTGTGGTAAATGTGACAGACGGAGACACAGTTTCATTGATCAGGTTCTTAACTGACACGACTATGTAATCCTCAGCCTTTATTACCTATCAGCAAGTTTTAATGTATTGAAAAACTCCCAGCCAACATCTGTGGAACTGTCATCACCTGTCAACCTTCACCAAAGAATTAAAAGTTTCCAATGAATCTGATGCTGGATATACTATAACAGCTTGTGGTGGTGCCAAGTTCAGGACACACATTTGTCTTTTAATCCACATTTAGTTTCTGTAATGTCACAGGAAGCATAAAACCTGCATTAGGCCTTCATACAGTATTTAGAATAGATGTTCTGAATAATAATGCATGGACTAATCAACATAGTAATGTATTGTAAAGGCTCACGGTGTTCTATCTATTGTTACAGAAAAGGTGACAGAGATCAAAACCAACATCTTTGTCACAAGCTTTGGTCCGGTCTCTGACACTGAAATGGTAAGAACGCCATTTTATTATTTTATATTTACAGTTTTACAGTCATTTGAAATATTTTATTAAAGGTTTTACATAATACAACCCTCTCTGTACCAATAATTATTTGAAAGTTCTAAGAAATCGTTGAAATATTCTGAATACATTAAAATAATTATGTAACGACTCTTTCAACCACAATGCAGTTATGATTTAAAAAAAAGGATGTAAAATGATGTTCTAACTTCACTTAATGAATTGAAAACAGCTTCAAATTACACCCACATTCGGTGCAAATGTATCATATATCATCTGGAATATTTTCTACCACTAACAAAAAAAAAATCTTTTTTGACATCAGCAGTGTGTCACATGAGGAAGGTGGAGACTCATTTGTAACATACTGTGGATATATAGTATTGAATATAATCATAATGTGTTCAGATACCTCTTGTATCATTACCTCATATCACATTATACTTCATATATTTATCGGTCAAAAAACAATTAATTTGTGTTGTGTTTACTGTGTTATTTGTCTCTATAGGAATACACTATTGATGTGTTCTTTCGTCAAAGTTGGAAAGATGAAAGACTTTGCTTTAAAGGCCCAATGGAGATGCTTCCCCTGAATAATCTTCTGGCCAGTAACATCTGGACTCCCGACACCTTCTTCCTCAATGGAAAGAAATCCATCGCTCATAATATGACTACACCCAACAAGCTACTGCGGCTGAAAGATGACGGGACTCTTCTCTATACCATGAGGTAAACTCCCCCGAGCTTAACCGTTCATCCTGCTTTGGACCAGGATAAACATTTATTTTCCAATCAGTCTCACAACTAAAAAGATGAATCATAAGAGCTGACTAGTGTGGTTTAGAAATGTTGTGTAATCCAATTAGAGCTGGAGAGATGACTAAAACAGCCGTCAGCCTGTAATACTTCTTTAGTAATGGATTTAAAGACCCCTGCTGCACTAGTACAGCCCACACACACACACACACATTGTATACTACATGTCTCAGTGGTGCATTGATGCGTCATCTAAACTCATGTTGTTCTCGCACTGTATACTGTAGGTCAGAGGATCTTGAAAGCATAATGTTTGCTTTGACCCAGCACTCTGACACGGGGAATTGGGTGTTTTCAGAAAATGGAGGGTTTGTGTCCTCCTCCTCCTCCTCCTCCTCCTCCTCCTCACACTGTGATCCCCCACCATTAACCATGTCGCCACATCACAGAAGCCTTTACTTTGACAGAAAAACAGCATGACCTATTCTGCTTATTACTGCTCTAACATTCAGTCCCTGTCCCCATTTAACGTACTGTAGCCATGATTTGACTGGTGGAATGATGTATAATTATATGAGCTGCTATGGACAAATATAAAGTACATCTTGGTTGCAGTTCTATTACCAAAAGGTCACCTAACAGTTGACAAGTGATTTATTTTCACTAATCCATTAGATATTAGTGTTTAGAATGAATTATAAGTCCATTTTGAGATTTAGAGCTTTGTAATGCATTAAAGTCCACACTGTAGAAGGAGAAATTATAGCTTATATAGAAACATTTCATTTACATCCTGACATTGCTGTGTCATCGTCTTATCAGGAAAATAAATCCTCCAAATCAAATATTAACAAAGGAAGTTAGAGGAAATGGACGTGGATGCATGTCAAAAATGACTATTGATCCGTCGACTTTAAAATTGCTACAAATCTACAGTACATTTGCTAACACTACAAGCCATTAGAAATGGGTTCACAATGGCCCGTTAATGCGTCTGTGTTCTGGGAACAAGGTTATTAGAGAAACATTTTATGCATGCATTACTCCCCTACATTGGCTGTTCACAGAACAAGTAGTGTGCAGTGCCCTAGCTACTGTACCATGAAAATAACTCTCAGAGGAAAGACAGAGTTTCCATCCAAGCAGTGCATGCCTTGCAGTATATTTCACAGACTCTTACTGTTATACACAATAGAGTCTTACTAATCTAAAACATAACCTGTACTTGTGTGAAAAAACGGTGATGGCAGCATTTTTTTTGGTTTAAGCTGGTAATTCATCTGCTAGTCCACACTGTCCTTATTGGTCATTATGATTCATTAAGAAGATAGTTCCCTATACATTTGACTTCACTAATTAGTGCCATTCAGTGCTACTCATTTACTGTGAAGTCCCTTTATGGATGTTAGTCATCCTCAGTGGCAGGGAGACACTTTGTTTGTAGTATACAAACACAATGCAATTTAAATCCTATAATTAAGCTTTGTATAAAAGTCCACTAGAGGGTGATGTTTGACATATCAAGAGACCCACTGAATAAGCCAGTAAGCAATGACTGACTTGACTATTATACAGTATAATATTGTGCTCTGTAATATAACACATTCACTATAATGCAATAAATTCCAGACTCATCAGTATTTTTATTCTCTTTCCCAGTATTTACATATCAAGGTTAGTGTGTGTTGATGTGTGGGGGCATATTTTCACTAAAACTGCTGAGGCAGCAGATGGCCTTTAATATACTGAAATCCTACTCTCATGGTCCATTTTAATCTTATTTATTCATTGTATTTGGACAAATATAGTATGAGGGATTGACAGTGGTGGAAGACTCAGATCCTTTACTTAAACAAAATTAGCAATTGCACACTGTAAAAAAAATCCATTACAAGTGAAAATCCTGCATTCAATTTTTTAAATTTAAGTCCATAATTATTACAAGCAAACTATAAAGTAACAAAAGTATTTTTATATAATTGTATATTGTTTGATCATCATTACTGATGCATTCACATGTAAAAGAAGCAAACTTTTAATGTCATAGTTTGTCCATGTAAAACTATTTTAGTTACTTTATGAATACTACTGGGAAGCTAAACTCTTTAACATAAAGTTTAATTCCTCTTTAATTTCATCTAGTTAAAAATGATCTCATTCCACAATCCACACTGTCCAACAGTGTCATATATAAGCTTGTTTCAGGTCTTCATTGAAGCTTTGTGATGTTTACACAAGATTTCATGTTTTTTGTGGTTACACCATACCATCAAATAGAGAGATTCTAGACATCATCGTTTTGTACAAATTTTTCCCAAAATTCAGCCTGACATAGTAGGTATCATGGGAAACTTTGGGCTCCCCAGTAGAACTAAAGTTCTGTGGGCTTGAACAATATTTGATAATCATATGTTGAGTATGTTAAATCTTAGAAACAGTCAGATAAATGTAGTGGACCAAAAAGTACAAGATTTCCCTCTGAATTATACTGGAGTAGAAGTAGAAGTAGCAGAAAATTGAAATACTCAAGTAAAGTTCAACAACAGTACCTCCTAGTATTATCTATGATATTGTGGAGTAGACATTTAAATGTATTTGTAATTATTATTATTTATTATTAATTAATTAAGTGTCATTTCATTCATTGTCACATTTTCTCTCATTTTGTCTGGTGGCATCACTTTGTGTTTGTGTGCACAGACTCAGTTTCATGGTGATGACAGCAGCTCTGACTATTATAAGTCTGGCCAGCAGAGAGCAGCATTAGATACGGCTGTGTGGTTCTCTGTTGCCTGTGTGGACAGCTGCTGTTAATACATTAGACCTACTAAAGGACTTCTTTTGTGTTGTGTTTTGTTTCCAATAAAGCAAATGGTGCTTTATTTCATGCTGCAGGCAGGTGGCAGCCTGACCCCACAAAATATGTCTTAATTGAGTTCACAAATAATTCTCAAGCTCACTTTTACACACATCAGTGCATCACTCTTTCTAGATGAGTATCATCATGGGTCCCTCTGGTGGTTTAGTTTGTTATTGCTCTGTGGTTAGAAAATTACATTTTACTTCAGCTGTCAACTATCTGAGACACACTAATGAAGACAGAATATTATTTTCATTGGTTAATGACTCCATACAAAATCGCACACAACCCAAATGAAACAAATTATTTATAATAAGCAGATATGTTAATTTGTGAAAATGGTGATCATAACGATAATGAAGATGATGATGCCTCATCTCACACGGTCATTTATTTTCTGACTTTAGATGCTTGCCTTCTTCTTTCAGACTGACTATATCGGCAGAATGTCCCATGCAACTGGAGGATTTCCCAATGGATGCCCATGCTTGCCCCCTTAAGTTTGGAAGCTGTGAGTAAACACGCCGCTAAGCAAATTCACACAGTGAGTAACAGCATTAAATGATGCAGGAAAAGGTATAGTGTAAATGTGTCATGTCTGTCACTTAGACATCAGTGACACTTGAGCACTAAAAGTGGCAAACCTTTCTTAAAACAAAAGTTTACCAGTCAGAAAAGTAGCATGTCGTTTTGACATGGCACCAGTTTCAGAGGCTTTATCCATGCAGGGGATGCAGGGCTGGATGTACCTGAGTGTGTTTGACAGCCTCTGTCCCTCAGGTGCAGAGCTATTGTTGTGGTGGTGCAGGAGATAGCCATGTAGACACTGACACACTGCTCCTTATTAAGCCATTAATCAACATGTCAGGGCTGCTGTGCTGCATCCTTCACTGCCTCAGCTACTTAAAACAGATACACACACAGTGGAAGCGGTTAGGAGCACACACACACACACACACACACACACACACACACACGCACACGCACACGCACACACACCAAACCTACATTTACCACCAAGGTAACCTTTAAAAATCCAATTCTTCACCTATATGTGCACAGATAACCACACTTGTGGCTCCTGCCCAGCCTTACCCCATGGCTTCTAAGCTAGTTAGATTACCTCACACAGCTCCAATGGTACAAAAATATCTGGGGAGCTCCTGTCACGTAAGCTTAAGATTAGCATTTAAGGTCTTCCCTGCAGCTGACGTATAGAGGGTTATCTTGGGGCTCAACCTACATCCATGGACTCAACGCTCCATGGGCTCAGAGGCAGAGCTACAGTATGCTGCATGTTCGGTGTCATGACATTTAACCACCCCCACACCTGCTTTGGTCACCTCAGTTTGAGCAACTGACTGGGACTACATCGGATTGTGTAACTGATACCAAGCTATCTGTTGTCAATTAACTCATCAGCCAGCACAGAAACACCACATCTGCTTCAATTGATTATACGGTAGTTTAAATACCTAGGTTGATGACTGAGTTATTTCAATTCCATTCAGTTTAATGCAGCACAACATTATTTGTCCCTAAAAATAATCAAAGGCTGTAATAAGCTTGAAAACTATATGTAGAATTGGTAATAAATAATTAAAAAATTGAATTTAAATATCAAAAAAACACAAAGTAATCAAACTGTACAGAAACACTGATATGCTGGAGTTTTAGAGCTTTGATAAATTGTGTAAGAGTACTATCATTACAACAGAGGTGACATAGAGAACTGCACAATATTTAACAAAAACTAACTAATGAAGTACTTTGTTGACCATTGAATCATTTTTAAAACCTGGTGTGACAGTAGAAAATACAGTCCATGTGAGGTTCTAAGCTGTAAAAGTTACGGTGGTGCAGTATATCCTGTTTGCTCCGACTCCATTAACCCTAGCTAATCCTTTGACCTAATGGACAGCACTCACCCATGAGCTCAAGGCTTTCAAAGCTACAGTAGACCTGTTCCTTTGCTGTTGTGTTAATCACCTCTCATGGACTGAACTCTACTATCAGTCTTGTTCTACCTCATGTTAGTGTAGCTAAAGCTCTAAACTGTCTGTAGCATTATACTGTATATAGTGATTGTGTCTTTGACACAGTTTAATGGAATTAAATAAAGCATACAACAGTGCTTAAGAGTGTGAAATAAACTGCTATATGAGAAATGTTATTTTCTGCACAAAGGTGTCCAGCTAGCCACATAGCTAGGTCTGAGAAATGTTCTTGTGCAGTTGTTTTTTTCACTGATTTACATTTAATTTCTGACAGTAGCTCGTTGGGTTGTAAATGACAAAAAAGGCACACATGATTAAGTGTTACTATGTTAATGTTGTCACTTGCTCCCATTTAATGTCCCTGAAACTATCCACTATGATTGTCTCTCTGCCCTATCCACCTGCACACCTATTTACTTTCTTGCCGAGATATGAAGCCACAGCCAGGAGACAATAGCTTAGTTTACGATAAAGACTGGAAACAGTTAGTCTGGTGCTGTCCAAAGGTAAACCCCCCCCCCAAAAAACCAAACTATAACAGCACCTTTAAACGCAATAATTAACATGTTATATCTTGTTTGTTTAGTACAAAAACCAAAGTGTAAAAAACAGAAGTTATGGTTTTATAGGGAGTAATGTGCAGGACTATTTCTTCTCATGCTAGGTAGCTTCCAGTTTTTATGTGAAGATAAGCTAAGCTAAAATAAATGTCTCCTGAATGTAGCTTCATACTTTTAGACATGAGAGTGATATAAATCTTCACATCAAACTCTCAGCAGTGTATTTTTAAAAATGTTGAACTATTCCTATAAACTCACTAGCAATACTGATGAGGTCTGAAGAAGAAAATGACAGCAGGAAGAGAAACTAGACAGCAGTAAGAAAAGAGATAGAAAAGGTAAAGAGTTGTTGAGTTAAAACCACATTCATAATTTGTTTGCTTATCATAACTATACTCTTATAGAATTTAAAACTGGTCTTCGTAAAATATATACTTTGATATTTAAGCAGAATCACAAATAAATTCTCTCTGTTTTAATAATATATTGATTGGAATTTAAAATACACTTACTACCAAATGTGTCTTATTTCTTCTGTGCATTGACAGATACTTAGGCAGTTGTAAATTTACATTTTATTTATTTATTATTCACAATTTATTTCTGTTACTGTAAAAACAGCTTAAACATCTCACAAGGTGGTCCTCTGTAGCCTATTGATTTATTTCTAGGACTGGTAAGCCTTTCTATGGCTGCTCTGACCTTAATTATATTTGGGTCATACATCATATTAAATGCTAATTTAGATGTTGTGTTCCTGCAAGTCTCTCATTCATAGCTGGAAATAATAGCTTGCATCTCACAAATGAATAGCAGAAGCCTTCCTCATGCACCTGCAAATGACCTGAAATGCAAATAGAGAGCAAAATGAGACAGAGAATTGTCTCATTGTCAGACAGTCTGTTGACTCAAGTCTAATAGCTCCCTTTTTATTTTAGATCACATTCTGCGGCTTTCTTAGATTTTTATGAGCCCACACATCTTTGCACTTAATGATGGACAGAAAAGGAAGGCGGCAGTGTAAGACATATATCATTATTTCCAACAGCTGGTGCAGAGGCAGGTTTAACTATTCACTAAGATGTCCTCTGAAATAGCCTGTGGGGGAATGGAGGGAATTACCAAAAGGGCACACAGCATGAGAAAGACTTGATATAAGGCAGGGAGCTGGAAAAAAGCTGTGTGTCTGTAGATTCACAAGTACCCACAATCACTTTGGCTTGTAAACCAATGTGCACTGACTGCCAGTAAACAAAGGATCCAATATTTTGACCAATTTGATGCGTTCATCACTCAAACTTACGGTATATGTATAGATATTATTGCTGTATTTACTGTATTACTTAAACATATGATTGACATCTTTACAGTTCTGTCCTTCTTTCATTTCACTTCAGGATCATTTGTAATGATCAATATTCTAACAATACTCTTCTAATGTGTCAGTCATCACAAGCATGCCTGTCAACTAAAGGTCACAATGACGGTAGACTTCTTTATATTCGAATCATAGTAAATAACCACAACTGCTGAGGACTGTGAGTCCTTTAGGGACTGTCCCTAAATGTCTATGACAACATCATAGGAAACAGCATATGATATTTCCAGTGTACAGTTTACTTGCAAAGAATCACTATATCAAGTAGATCACAGCATTATGTAAAGTCACTCAATACTTCTTGGAGCAGGTGGTGGGCTCATGCTTGCGAACACATAAGGGCCATGCGTGAGGCTTGAGACAGGAAGTGTGTATTCAGGCATTATTTGGGAAATATATGGATGGACAGTGAAGAAGTGCAGGATTGGTTTAAAAGTTTTGTAAAATTGCAAAGCTTGCTACTGTGATTAGCTCCTCCAACAGATAATTGTCATATATCAAACTTTAAGAATTTCTGAGTTATTAAATGCAACCAAAAGGACAGACCCAAATCTCTGTTTGGCATCTTTGATCAGCTAAATGGCAGAAATATCTCAACAAAAATTCAAACTTAAACATAAACTTAAACTCAAAAAGTGCTACTCCATATTGAAAATGGTTTACAGTGTGTGGCTGGATGTGTGAATGTGAAAATAAGTAAAAAAGATTTAAACAGCCCGCTGGGCTGAAAGCATTGGAACTTCAAACTTAAACATGTCATGTTGTCAAGATACTAAACCTACATACATAACCCAAATATAACCTGGGGGTGTAAATGATATAAAACCAGCTTGTTTCATTACTTGTTCTGCAAACACTTGCAGACACATGCACTCACAGCATTACTGAGGCAGGATATGAATCAGATACTGATATACTGATACTGATATTTATTTTAATGTTTATTTAGATAGCCAGTGGCCCACCAGAGCAAAGTGAATCCATAATACGTATTCTTTAACTCTACTTTTTATTTTAAGAACATTTAAAGTTTGATATACCAACATATGGGGCAGAGAACATGATCTTGTGTGGTATCAATAAACATCAGAGACAGGTTGACAGGTAAAGTTCATTACAAAGGGATTTCATCATTGATGTCTAATATAAGATAGAGAAAAAAATAAAAAATACTAAAAATAAAAAATAAATCCTCATCAGTGTCTGTTTCCTGTGAGTAACAGTCCCATTTCCTTCAGTATTTTTCTAAGTTATCTTTTCCATGGAGCGTATATAATGGACAGTTCCTATGAAAAGGTCACAGTAGGGGGATTTCTCCAAAACCAGCATTTGGTGACAGTTTTTTTTTTACATGCAACCAAGAAAATCATCAGGAGTTAGACATCACCTTTACATAAGGCTTCAGGGGTAATTCTATGAGAGAAAAATGACAAGTCAACGTTAAGGCCCAGGGTCCTAGATACTAAAAGTCCCAGATTTTCCCAAAAAGGTTGAATACATGGACACAACCAAAATATGTGGGCATGGTCCACTTCCATTGATCCACACTGTCTCCAGCAAAAATGCTAGGTCTTAGTTAACTTGGATTTCTGCTTTGGTGTTAAAAAGAACTGAATCAAGCTCTTCCATCCAAAAAAATCGCTCCAGGTCAGTGAGTTAGTGGTGGAACACTGAGTTTTCCAGGTATGTAACCACACCTCAGGTATTTCCACCCTCACATCTTTTTCTCAGAACTGTCTTACATAATCAGTTGAGTTTTTGTTCACTGAGGTGATAGTCCTGTATACTTTGCCTATAACCTCTTTGTTACTGTCACCCTTATAAGCATCTATGAAAATCTGAATCATTTTTGAGAAAATGTAAGGGTTGGGGCCTCTGATCTCTGATCTCCTTCAGAAAAATAATGGCAGACTTGTAAAAACCTATAAAAATCCTGTCTATTGAGTTCAAATGACTGGCATAGGATCTTGAAGCTATCAAGTTCCCTGTTTGATATAATTCTACAGAGAGCAGTAATGCCATGTTGGGTCCATTGTCTGTACCTGCGATGTGACAATGCTGGTGTGAATTGTGAATTGTAGGCTGGCCAACTTAGTACTTTTACCTCTCTATAAAGCTGGAATAATTTATCCACCCCTAGCCACATCTTAATAGAAAGACAGACACATTGATTCTGTAATTGAAATATGTCTTTCACCCTGTCGAGGCAACCCAGAACCGACTGCACTGGTATAACCACAAAGGAAAATTCCGTCTTTCCATTTAGTTTCATAGGTTGAATTACACCAAAGTACTAGTGATCTTAACTGAGCAGATAAATAATAATCCCTCAAGCACAGTAGTGCCATACCTCCCCCCTCCCTCGACAGCTGCAGGGTTGAGTATTTTACTCAAGGTCTCTTTTTGTTCCATATAAATCTAGAAATGTGTTTATCCCATTCTCTAAACTGTTTGAAAGGGACCTCTACTGGCAGAGGTGTGAATAGATACAATCACTTGGGAAGAATATTCATCTTGATTGATCTTACTCTGCTGCCTATATCAAGGGGGAGCAAGGCCCACCTGTCCATATCATTATATATTTTTTCGTTAATCTGATTATAATTTATGGCATACATGCAGGACATATCTTTTGGTAAGTAGACCCCAAGGTACTGAATATATGCCAGTTAAAATTATACTTACTTGCCAGTTCTTGGGCAGGGGTGTAGTTAAATGTCAAGGCCTGTGTTTTGTGAATATTAAGTACTCCCATACATCTTTAAGATATTCATCAGCAAAGCTACACCTGAACCTCGCTTTTGTAGTGTCACCAATAAAGCATCTGCATACAGGCAGACTTTGTGTTCTTCTCCCACTATAGTTATACCCTCCAAACCTCTTTCCCGTCTAACAGTTTGGGCCAGAGGTTCAATAAAGAACATCATGGTTTTAATATGATATGTAAGAGAACAAGCAGACCATGGACTCAACTAGAGAATTTTTTACAGAATCATCAAGCCCTAACATTGACCTTACAAAATAATTTCATCTAAAATAATGACAAAAATGGAAATTAGCTGTATTCTTATGGAAAAAAGGTTTTTTTTCAGTTTTCATAGATGTTGAGAGAAATATCCAACCTCATTCAACAATCTAGTCTGTAAATGTAACTGTTACTGTTCCTGTTACTGTATCAGCATACCTGTTTCATGTAAGAAATCCCAATGTGATTCCCATTGTTAAGTAAAACCTGATTTACTCAGAGTAACAAAATATTCTAGTTTAACCTTACTGTTGATTTTGATAAAGCTGATTATAACACTTCAACTAATAAACATACAGGTAGAGATCCAGCTAGAATCACTCTAATGACTGCTGTCAGATTGTCCTCAGCACAGTAAAACTGTGGAGTACCTCAAGGATTCATTTTGGGCCCGGTTTCAGTCTCTGTCCACAGTGTATTCCCATTTGGTCCCATAATTCACATGCAAAGGTTTTCATTGCCGAGGGTACACAGCTGCTGATGAAAGCTGCTGACACAAACAACCTTGATCCAATAAAAGACTTCCATATAATAAACAGTGGGTATTTCCTTCAACTTAATGATAAAAACAAGGGTGGTGTTGCCTACAAGATGCTGCTCCTCTTAAAAGAGTCTTCTTAGATGTTAAGCATCTACTGGTTTATAACCCCAACTCTTTAATTACACTGGCTTACTTTGATTTTAGGATTTCACAACATTCTTGTAAACCAACGAAAAAAATAATTTAGCTTTTACCTCAGACCTGAGATAAAGCTCTCTTGAGTGAAGACCATAATGAAGTCATTATGATATTAAGGATTTTAGATATCTCTTATTTAATTTCACACAATCTGAAGGTGAAGTATATCTATGAACAAAATAATGTTGAGGGTGTGCTTATGTAACGCAGTTCTACAAAGACTGGTTTGAGACAATGCTTAGTGTCTTTGAGACGATAATCCACAGACTAGTTGACTGGGGTCAATCTAAATTGCTGTGAAGTCTTCTAACACCACAGTTGCTGGATTAATGCAATACTGTTAGATTGGACACTGCACTGTAGTACGATTGAGAGAGAGAGAGAGAGGGAGAGAGAGAGAGAGAGGGAGAGAGAGAGAGAGAGAGAGAGAGAGAGAGAGAGAGAGAGAGAGAGAGAGAGAGATACACACACACAGATTTAGTGCATCTACAGTAAGGGTGGGGTTTAAACTACAGTATGAGCAAGTGAGAGTGTTTTTGCATTTTGCAGGGCACGCTTGTTCTCTAAATGGACTTGTGAATGAAAGACAAGTGTGTTTGAAATACACCAGCCTATAAAAGAGGCTTCCTATCATCTACATTTCATACTCACAGTAACTTTAAAGCTAAATGGACAAACCCTGTAAGCAAACCTACAGCACAATCCTTCAAGGCAATCTGTCAAACTATGTCAACACTCACACTTGACATCATACTATTAGTGACATCTGTGTATTGTGATACTCTCATAACTGATTACATCAACATCAGAGCCAAACACGAGCTCTTAACAGTGACACCAAGTTAATCTCTGTGTAATGAAGCAAAGTGGGTGAAAGGTCAAGTGTTGTATCACAGCCACGCCATATTTCTTAGCTAGTAGCATCTGAGAAGCCGAAGAATAGAGTGACAGCACCATGTAAACAATTTACGATCAACGGGCAGATCCTGCTACTGCTGGACAACATTTGATGAAGCATTCTGCAAGGTATTTTGGAGGTCTAAGACACCAGTTCCTGCTCTAAATTCTATATGGACACAGCAGCAAAACAGTTCTTAAAGGATAATGCTGGCATTATCTTTATCTTTTATCACCAAACCCCCTACAGAGACCAAACCCAGCAATATATGTATCCTACTAACAAGTAAAGAATTCAAAAAAATTGGATGACATATTCCTTCATTGCAATCAAAATGGATGGTGTAGTTCAGAGGAATAAAGTGGCTTGTTAGGTTTTTAAAAAGAGGAAAAAAGGTTGGCAAAATAAATGAACAATGTGCAGCTTAACAGTGTGTGCATGTAAGGATTTCTGTGTTGTCAGAGTTCAGAGAGAGAAGAAAAACTGAAATGACTTGAAACATGTCTCTTGTGTAATAGCATTCATGTAACATTTAATTTATCAAACTCATCTTTACTTTAGGAAAAGTAAAAGCAAAAGCTCATAGAGAACATGAGTATAATGCACTGAATATGTACTGAGGATGGAGGGCTGACGGGGCATTTTTAGTTTCAGCCACTGTGTAAAGGCTTGCGTGTATGCACGTGCTTTTAGGAGCCTGTTTGAAATCAAGAAATGATCCAGTGGTTTTGCTTTGATCCACCACATAAAGTTACGTTACTTTAATAACATTCAGCCAGCAAATGCTCTTGTCCAAAGAGCCTCAGAATTTTTCCCTACACACATCATGAACGATTTGCAGTTCTGTGACTTCCTCAAAAGCACTTTGACATGAAGACAGTAGGGTGGAGGAATCGAACCACCAACCTGAAAATTAACAGCAGGCCCTCTCTACCACCTGAGCCACTGCTGCTCTTATATCCCATATCTGTAAATTTATATTATAATATTTATCATGAATGGTACAGATTTCATTATAGGTGGCACTTGATATACTAATTAGTAATCCACTGATCCAGATCAGTATCTGAATGACCTGATGAAACAGATCAGGTACTATCGGTAAGACGTGCAACATAGTGTAGTGCAACCCTCTAGAAGAATGTAAAAACAAGGTCCACTTAATATTTTGACAGTGGCATATTGTCAGAAGCTTTGGGAACAGCTAGTAAGTAAGAGGACCTTGTGTTTAGAATGCTGAGAATGTTGATGTTTGTGAATCTCCAATTATATTTTTACACTAGTGCCTGTAACACACTAGTGTATTAAGTATGATATAAACTTCTTTGTTATGTTTTCTCTTTGTTCAGCTTTAAATCAGTTGAGTCCATAGAGATTAATGCAGCCATATTGACCTGCAGGTCTGTGGGGTACCTCCTGATATCACAAGCAAAACAGTTGAATTTAAAATTTAAACAAAGTGATATTGTAAAAATTGAATTTCTTGATGATGCAAAAATAAAGTTTGTACGTCTTCCTGTCTTGTGTTCTTAGATGCGTATCCAGTCTCGGAGGTGGTCTACACATGGACTCAGGGAGCAGCCAAGTCAGTGGTGGTGGCAGAGGAAGGCTCACGGCTCAATCAGTATCACCTGATAGGTCAGACGGCAGGGACAGAGGACATTTACACCAGCCGAGGTAAAGTGAAGCGAGAGTAAACTTCACCCCCTATCAGGGACAACGAGGCCTCGGATTACAGATGACCTCTTTCACAGTATTACACACAATCATCTACATCTTAGCCGGAATTCATGTAGCTCCGTCCCCTCCATTTTCTTTTATCACTCAGTTATTTCCTCCCTTACAACACCAGTCATACAGTAGCTTCAGGCGGGAGCAGGGACTTTAAGCTCCGGCTTCAACCCTATTATTCAGCTCTGCGTTATTACAGTGTGTGCCATCCAAAGATGTTGTGAGAAGAAAATGTTTTCAAATCAAGCTGGATAGAGACAATGAATGAATCACAAGGATTTGAGAATGCCTCCCACACATAGCCAGCTGTCTCTGGGGCTGCCAAGAGAAGAGAGAGGGGGTGGGGGGGGGGGCAAAAAAAAAAAAAAATCACTTATCCGTGGTCTGAGCCACTGGGTCTGTAGGGTTAATCCGTATGCAGGCCCATCAGTTGTGCTTTTACTGAGTGACGTCACAGCTCAGCGATTGGCTGCGGCGGCAGTGACACGTGGGGGGTCCGAGTGGCATCTGCTTAATTCTGTTATGTAAAGAAGTATGATAATACATTTCTGCTGCTTGTCGGTAGTAAGTTTATTACAGGGGAGGCGTTCCTATATCTGTAATGTATACAGAGATAGTTGCTTTATCCTGTATCTGCCGGGGGATGTTGGTGTTTACACTGGATAATGTAAGAGAACTAAACATTCACCACTAAGTATGCCACGGTGCTTTTTAAGCGCAGGAGAAAATCCTGCCGTGCTGCTAGTGGAAGACCCTGCCATCAAGCCTTCCCCCCCCCCACCGGAAACACTCAACAAGTTCAGGTTAACAGACAAGTTGCTATATTTTTCTGTGCGTGACTCTCTCCCCACCCTGCACTGCTTAGACCAGTTTATGAAGGAAGACTCACAGAGCCCACATGGCCTTAATTAGCGCTGCTAATCTGAGGTACAAGCCCTCTTTAACAAGCCAAGAATAGCTCAGCAAATGGTAACACTGTGCTGAGATGACCTTTGACCTCACAGGTTAAGCCGAAGAGGATGAAAATATAGACCCAGGAATTGAATGGAGATGATCGGCAAACCTTTGTCATTTCATTACATTACACACACATCAGCGCTTTCAGATCAAAATCTGAAAGCGGCAAAGCTCAACAGATGGTTTAACTCTACAAGTGCGTATTGAACTGTACTCACCAGTTGACCAACATAGCTGCGTTGTTCTCTGCTATGAATGGCAGTTCCCCACAGACGCTCCAAAAACCAAACAGTAAAATCCACCACAACCGCATTTTCACTCCACGGAGATTTCCATCAACTTCCAAGCCCAAGAGGCAGTCAGATCTGAGTGGGGTTCGCCCAGTCATGCCACCACAGAGCAGGGCTGCTGGCTAGTAGTCCTCGGAGCGAAGGCAACACTGGTGCCCTTTTCATTAAGGACATGATGCTTGTTGCTGCATCGCACAAACCATCCAAACTTTCCTCCAGTCCCTCTCTCAACCCCCCTCTACCTCAGTCATCTGTGCACCTGCTTGTAATCACCGCTGATCCAGGTCTGTTTTAGTGTTCTAGCTCAGGCAAGGATGTATGTCCCCAATCAAGTGTGGCCTGGCCTGACAGAATGGGATGGACTGTCTGTTGCCCTGAGACACACACACACACACACACACACACACACACACATACACACTCACACACATAGAAAGAGAGATAGAGACAGAGGGAGAGCGAGAGAGAGAGCGAGAGAGATATACAGGATGCAGATTGTGACAAGGGATTAGTGAGACAGAAAAATCCGATTTTGCCAGGAGAAAGCAGCAGTCATCTGTGGATTTTCTATAGTTTATCAGACTCCATGGCTCGACAGGATTTTTGAGAAAAAAAAAATCCTTCAAATGCAATCTTCAGTTGGTTAACAGGATATGATGATTTCCCCACCAACCTGTTTTTCAATAATTTTGCTCATGGTTTCACATTTGGAGGAGTAGTCTGTCCTGGAGGTTGTAAAGTTTATTTAATCACAGTTACAGCCTCAAAGGATGGCACAACACTCACGGATTGAAGGAAATGAAAACAACGCAGCCCAAAGCATAGATTTTTAATGACAGCAAGAACAAGTCATGTTATTTTAAAAAAAATAAAGATTTTAGGAATGGTCTTGGAGAGCAATCCCCCTCCTAAACATTTTAAGATGAGAAATGATAACAAATTAAATGAACACAAACACTAACAAAGTTACCTTTGTCATCAACATCCACCACCAGTGTTCCTCTTTGGGATGAACAGTCGCAATCTAAAATGAGAAAAAGCAGGAGACAAACTCACACATCTGACATTATTCACAGTCTGTTATATAGTCCAAATGAAACTAGAGAGGGTTGTAAACCATACAGGTGGATTTACAGTGATCGTATAAGTAAAACATTATTCTTGATGACAAAAAATAGAGATGCACCAGTAAGGAATGTTTTTTTAGTGAGTTTATTACTATTACTATTATCAAATAAAATCTCTTGTTGTTTTCAGCAGAGTTTGTGGGCTTTTTAATTTGTAAATGTGCAGTTTTGGCTACTGAGGAGGACTTAAGTCCAGTTGAAAGCTATTTATGTTGCACTAGTGTCATAGTACTTTTGTTTTCTTGTTTTCTTGTAATTACCCATCTAGCTTAGTTAAAGCTGCACAAATCAATATTTGCATGAATCAATAGTATTTATATTTAGTCATCCAATGACTACAGTATGTTTCATATGAAAGGGTTTACTCAAAGTGATGAACCAACCAAGAATTATCACCTGACTCTGCAGTTCCCCTCAGCTCTAGGAGCGTTTTAGCATCTTTCAGCTAATTGTTTTGGTTTCACAGCCCTCAACTTTACTGTTTTGCTTCAGTCTCACCATCCTCTTCAGCATTGTTTCCAGATGCAGCAGGTAGGTGTTTCAGTCAGTTTTCAGAGAGTTTTCAGCTTTGATAACAATACCTGCCCAGACCCAAACAGCAGACAAAGTTACCGACTAGCTGGTAAAGAGAGAGGAGCATCTGGCTGATCCAAATATTTCCCTCAGCAGTCAGTCAAAATTTTAAGAGACCTTAAAGCAAAATTAATTTGGAACCTACATTCATTAGGCTAAAGACATGACTCTAATGTTGCTCCATGTTTGCTGGGTGTGTACTGTAAATAGGCAATAGGTTTGCCAACACATAAGAACCTTATAAGGTGATAGTACATCAATGTTGTGTTTACAACAGCTGTTCCGCCTTCACGTGGTCAGAAAAAAAAATGAGTGCATGTAATTAATTGCTTGTTAGCCCAAGGTCAACAGGTATTGTGACTCTGTGAGGTGGATATGATGGCTGTATAGGTGTCATCACAGTTGCTAAACAGAAAGGTTAATTCAGTTTGGGATTTATCATGTTAATGGTCACATAAGGTCTGTGTGTAGGAGGGGACTTCAGATCACAGACAGTGAGTTCAGGACCAGACTGATCATATTGATGTTTGATGAGGGGTTTCATGAAAGAACTGGGCAAAACAAAAGGTATCACTAGGTGCTTATAATGGATTCATTTTGTTGTGACAATATTGTTTCCAAATGAAACTGCATTTCAAATAGACACTTTCCCTAAATATCTCTATGCCTGCAACTACAACAATTATTTTCGCTATCAATTTAACTGCCCGTTATTTTCTCGATTGTCTAGTCTATAAAATGTTTTACAAAAACTGAAACAAAGCCCATCACAACTTCTCACAACCCACTGTGATGTCTTAAATTAGCTTGATATTCAGTTTACTTTCAAATATGAAAAATAAAGTCATCAAATCCTCTCATTTGAGAGGATGAAATCAGACAATGTTTGGCATTTTTGCTTGAAAAATAACTGAAATGATTAATCGATTATCAAAATATTTAATTATTTAATTTTCTGCTGATCAACTAATCAATTAATTGACTAATCATTGCAGCTCTAGGCTTGTGTACTAAGTACTGTAAGCTGTTATACTGCTACTTCTGACATACTTTTCTGGGTAATTTTGTGTCAAATCATACACTCAACCACCTTCTGTTATATGTGTCATTCCTTCTCCTTCAGTGTTTCTGTATGTTGTTTTTCTCAACATACCATATAACACCTCCTCTTCTGCTCTGCTGTTTTCCACAGGTCAATACACCGTGATGATGGCTCACTTTTATCTGAAGAGGAAGATCGGCTACTTTGTCATCCAGACCTACATGCCTTGCTTCATGACTGTAATCCTGTCCCAGGTTTCATTTTGGCTCAACCGGGAGTCTGTGCCAGCACGAACTGTCTTTGGTGAGTTTGGAAACCACAGACACATGAGCCCGTAGTATAACTTTGGAAATGCCACATGATTGAAGTGACAGTTGAAATTAAATTTTTAAAGAGCCACTACTGCTTGCATAAAAAGAATATTATGTCTGGTTAGTAAAACTGACTCAGTTTTCTCCACCACCAGGTGTGACCACAGTCCTGACCATGACCACTCTCAGCATTAGCGCTCGAAACTCACTGCCTAAAGTTGCTTACGCTACTGCCATGGACTGGTTCATTGCAGTGTGCTATGCCTTTGTCTTCTCTGCCCTCATCGAATTCGCTACAGTTAACTACTTCACCAAGAGGAGCTGGGCCTGGGATGGAAAAAAGGCAATGGAGGCCCAACAACCCAAGGTAAGTGTTTGTATGTTCTTGTTGTTATCACATTGTGAGGACCAAACCTGGTAGTTGTGGGGAATGAAAAGCTTGTTCCCACAAGTTTAACAATTTATTTTGGGGCTACGACTTTTTTTTATGGTTAAGTACTGGAGGATAGAGAATGAATACATTCCCAACAATAGTAGCTGGTTTGCTGTATTTTTCACCTTTGTATGGAGGGGGTGACTGATGCGTTTCTATTTGGCAGTCAAGTATTGTCCATAGGTTGGTAGCAGTGGGTAGCAGAAGAAGGATAAAGCATTTGCAAGGTATTGATAAGTGCAATATTTGCTGCCACTTATACCCTTAAAGGGAAACTTTGGGATTTTTCAACTTAGACCATATTCTCCCATCTTTTTGTGTCTAAAAACTTGTGACTAATGGGGTCAACAATTTTTGAAATTGGTCCAGTATTGAGCAAGAGCACTGCAACCGGCAGCCGTGAAATAGGCTGTAATGTAATCCTTTGGGGCAATTGCGCCCTGTCAATGTACGTCCACTAAAAGTGCTTGTTTTTGACACTGACAGAGTGAGATTGTTATTAAGTGTCTGACAACATTATAGAAAGGACCCTACAGAGAAATAAAACTTTTTTCTTTACCTTTTGCTTGACCCGGTCTGTTTGTTATTGTGTCTAACCAAGTGTTGCTCAAGAAGAAGTATTACTCTGAAATCTTGTGAGAGTTGAGTTGTTGCAGGAAGACAACCATGGAGACATGAGTGAGAGTTGGAGAGAGGAGTGCCAGGAAGAGTTTGTTGTATTGGAGTACAGGAAGCGTAGCTTAGTGTTATCTAAAAGATTTTCAAGTCATGGCTGAATATTTAGCTGATGATTCAGCTGCCTTCCTGCAACTACTCAACTCTCCAAAGATTTCAGAACAAGACTTTTCCTTGAGCGAGACTTGGTTAGACACAACAACAATATATTGTAACGTAACTAGTTAACGTCACTGTGGCTTCAGATAATACTGCTATGTCAGTAGTAGACGTCCCCAGTAGACTCCACTTTCCCTCCCTCCTTTCTACTCTGTTCTTCTTTTCTTCTCCATGTTACTTTGTTTTTGTATAATAGTGGTAGTGTGGGAAATAAAGGAAGGAGGAGGTGTGAAAAAAAGTCCATATCACACATAATAATAAAGTAAGAGATGAATTAGGCAAAACATTCAAAAGCAGTGGATCAATAATTCACAGTCTGGTTTGCCAACATCATGACCCTGTGCCATTTCTTTTTTCTCTTTTGTAGATGTTGTGTAAGTGTTTACGTATTTTATTAAGTACCTGTTTTATTATGCATGTGCAGGACCTTTTGTATTCAGAAGTTTGTGTATTCCTTTTTCCCCACAGAAGAAGGACCCTCTGGCTCTTTCTAAAAAGCCAAACAACACCTGTTCAGCTGGTGTGAATTACACAACCAACATTACGAAGGACGCCTCCATCTCTACCATTTCAAATAGCACGGCTGTTCAGCTCAAGCCCTCTGAAACCAAGGCCCCAGATCCCAAAAAGACTTACAACAGCGTGAGCAAGATTGACAAGATGTCCAGGATAGTGTTCCCAGTGCTGTTTGGGACCTTCAACCTGGTGTACTGGGCCACATATCTGAATAGGGAACCAGTAATCAAAGGAGCCGTGTAAGCTCCACGATGAGGGTCATTCATCCTCCTGACAACCACTTCAGGATTTGATAACTGGAACGCAATCAAAAACAATGCCAAGCACTTAGTCCTTGTATCACAGATGTGTTTTTTTAGGTCATTGATTACATTGCATGTGTGTTGCTTCAGGAAAATGTTGCCATGTTTGCCTTGAGTTTGTACATGTATGATATGTGACTTCTCCTCAAAAGGCAGTTTAATTTGTCTCATTTTAGAACTCCAGTCACTCATAAGTTTCTGCCAAATTAAATCATTTTAGCATTTGGCATTTATATTTTCTCCTTGAGTCTACAGTAGGTGGTGTACAGCAAGGCCAAATGCTATGCAAAACATTTTTACTGTGTTATTACTCAAAACCGGCTTTTATCTTTGTAACTCTTACTTTGTACAAATGGGCTGGAGGTCCAGATATGCGAGGCTGGGCCCAGGCACATGGAACTTTGCTTCCTTGTTAAAAGCAGATGAATAGCCATGCTAAATGTGATGCCTTCAGAGTGTGATAACTCATTATGAATGCACTGAAATCTCTTGCAATTACTATTTTCAGAGACCAGTTTTACAACTTTCATTGAACAGTTGACTTTTTTTTTCAGTTTTGCTACTTTTGTCTCAATTTAGAATGGCCAGTTTTCCATAAATATTGTTTTTCTGTTTATGTAAAGGTTAAACGGGGACAGATTTCAAGCTAAAGTGATAGTGGCAGCTTCTGTTTCCAGGTTACCATGTTGAAAATCCTGTATGTAAGTATGTATGTATGTATGTATGTATGGTCATAGTTTAAGAAACATGTATATATGCCCTGCTTTTAGACAAGCACCACTAAGCCAGTAAGGTTAGCTTCTATGTTATGCATATACAGCAACACAGTGTTACTCTAGCCTAGTGCTTCATTGACTGGATATTGGGAAATGAACAGAATAGCTTGAGCTTTAGCAATTTTGACAGAATATATGATGCTTTTTTTAACATTTTGTTATTTAGATAAGTTTGTCGTTTCAATAAGCTTTGATGACAACTTGCAAAAGTTCTTGATAAACATTTGGATGCTTGGAGCAGGATCACTTTTTGTCATGATTTAAAGTAACTGCTGTAGTTAAGAGACTGACTTGAGCTTATCAAGTTATCAGGCTTATCAAAGAGGCAAAAAGTCACAGTGACCAGGTTATTGCATTTTGACCATTAGCATTTTTAAATCATGTTGCATTTGCAGTTTTTAGGGTTTCAGGCCAAAATGTGAGATGAATTATTAAAATTAATTTCTCATTAAAAACCTGAGTGTTATCTTAAAGGAATAGTTCATTTGGGAAATACACTTATCTGCTTTGTTGCTGAGACTCAGCTAGATGAGAAGAGCTGTACCACTCGAGTCTGTACGCTAAACACGAAGCTACAACAAGGGGAACGTTAGCTTAGGTAGCCTAAAGTAAAGATGGGAAACTAGCTGCACGTAAAGATATCTGCCAGCCAGCAACTCTAAAGCTCACTTTCAAACATGATATATGTTGTTTACTTATTCTGTACAGTCTTTTGACTTCCTGGGCTGTGTCCGAAATCACTCCCTACTGTAGATCCTTAGTGCAATACATTTTATGTGTGCCTTTTTTTCTTTGGTAATTTCTTTAATGTCTGAATTATGAGTGTGTAAATTTATGCAGCACATAAACCTGCCTAAAAACCACAACTTTTTAAAATTCTTCGGCTTTTGTACAGATTATTGTAAAAAATAGTCACATTAAACTAGGCTAAGCTAAGCTAAGCTAAGCTAACTGTCCTCTGGCTGTAGCCTCATACTTAGCGTACAAGTACAAGAGTGGTATTGATCTTATCATTTAACTCTCAGCAAGAAAGTGAATAAGTGTATTTCCCCAAAAGTAGAACTTTTAATTCAATGTAAAAATCCCAAATTATAGCACTAAGGTCACTGTAAGACCACATAAAGCCAAGCTTTTTACTCGATACCCACTGTGAAGGCTGCATGCACTATTACAGTAGGTTTGCAGTCTTAACAGTTCTCTCAAACTGAAAATGACATTTTTAGCCTCTTGTCTCTTTGGCTGAAGGATGAGTTTAAATATGAACGTGATCTATCCATGTGACTTTATGCCTTCTGTGTGGCCTGTCACTATTTAATACATTAATGGAGCACACCAGTTGTATTGTATTGTAACATTTAAGTGCATTTTAGGTACAGGCTGTTCTTTAAATGCAAATATCTGAAGCAATAAATAATGCTCATATAAATAATGACTTCTGTTTATGGTACTATGTGATCATTTATGTCTTTTTATGAAATCCAGATGAGTTATTGTTAAATTGATTTTTTTGGATATGTATATATTCATGTATTATACATATTTATGTATATTATGGCTATATTCTGATTAATTTTAGCATCGCCCTTCCCTCTTTGGAAGCAGTGCACTCTCACTACGTTATGTTTTTTTGTTTTTTTATTTATATATTTATTTATTTTTATTATATTTATCTTTTATTTTTATTTAATATTAAATTTCAATAACCAATGTCTGGGCCACTATTTTCTTTTTTCTTAATTGTTATGCATATCTGATTCCAAATAAAGCTTCACTGACTCCATCTGTCTGCTGTTAATGATCAAAAAGCTCAGTGATAATGAAACGTGAAAAGCCTTTATCAGCGTCAGTCATGGCATGACATTTATGACATGGAGTGTCATGTTATAGCTGTCAGGTCACCGTTGACACTGATCGGGGATTTTCATATTCCATCACTTTTCTCTCCTGTGAGATTCCAGATAAATACACAGAGAAAGATACCATATTATACTACATGAGTCTACAGTACATATTAAGATACATTTATGCTGTGGACGTGATAAAACGCTGGCTTAATCTTGCTTGATGGAACAACGGTCCACACGTGCTGTTTCTCCTTTGATTATACACATGCACATCCAGATCATGCAGCCTCTACAGTTGGTGGACTGCTAAATCCATCTTGGGGGTCTCTGTGGCGGTAACATCTGGCTCACATCTGTTTGTCAAGGATTTAGCTCCATTTAAGTTGCTTTTTCCATTCAGCATGCCCATACTCTGCACCAAATTAAGCTGTCACTGATGGCACCAAATGACATCAATCATAGTATATAGCTTGAGAAGCAAAGATGGGCTACAGTATATGCTGCTGAAGCATCATGAATCTATGAAAACTCTTGGTGCTGACCTTTATAAACACATTTATACGTCACAACCTGATCAAGCCAAGAAAAAAGAGAAAGTTCAGTTATTATTTGCTGTAAGTTATCAAAAATAAAAATAGCTAAATCAGATAACACATATAGATGTTATATATATTGAATGAATTGCTTTTCTTTATAAAACTGAGTTCTAATGTTTGTCTTTAAAGCCACTGTGTGTAAAATGTTTATCTGATTACATCTCTCAAATTATTGTAATGAAGTAAGTTCTTGAAAATTGGTGCAGTTTGTGTTTTTTTTTTTTTTTTTAACAGAAACACTGATGAGCCATCCATTTCCCACCGCTTATCTGGGATTGGGTTGCGGTGGTATCGGACTGAGTAAGGTACCTTAGACATCCTTCGCCGTGGCAATGCCCTCCAGCTCCTCCTGAGGGATCCCAAGGCGTTCCCAGGCTAAAAGAGATATGTAATCCCTCCAGCGTGTTCTGGATCTGCCCTGGGGTCTCCTACTAGTTGGACGTGCCTGGAACACCTCCAGAGGGAGGCGTCCAGGAGGCATCCTAACCAGGTGCCCAAACCACCTTAGCTGGCTTTCGATGCAAAGGAGCAGCTCTAGTCTCCCCGGATGTCTGAGCTCCTCACCCAATCTCTAAGGCTGAGCCCAGACACTCTCTGGAGGAAACTCATTTTGGCTGCTAGTATCTGCGATCTCATTCTTTCAGTCACTACCCAAAGCTCGTTACCATAGGTTAGGGTTGGGACGTTGACTGGTCAATTGGAAGAAGAAAAGATGAAAATACCCTTTGCACAGCAGTGCCTCTCTCCTAGGTGCCAGCTGATGCAGGGCAAGTTACAGAAAGTCAAAAAAGTATTCCAGTGAATCCTGGTGTGTGCTGGGATACTTTTTTGACTCTCTGTAAATTGAGAGCTTTGCCTTCTGGCTCAGCTCTTTCTTCACCACAACAGTCCAGTATAATGCTTGCATTACTGCTGATGCTGCACCAATTCACCTGTTAACCTCACGCTCCATCTTAGCCTCACTCATGAACAGGACCCCGAGATACTTGAACTCCTCCACTTGGGGCATCATCTCTCTCCCAACCCAGAGGGAGCAGTCCACCTTTTTTCAGCAGAGCACCATGGCCTCAGATTTGGAGGTTCTGACTCTCATCTGACCACTTCACATTCGGCTGCAAACCATCCTAGTGCCTGCTGGACGTCAAAGTGTGATGAAGCCAACAGAACCACATCATCTGCAAAAAGCACAGACGCAATCCTGAGGTCCCCAAACCAGACATTCTCCTCCCCCAGCTGTGCCTTGAGATTCTGTCAATGAAAATCACAAACAGAATCGGTGACAAGGGACAACCCTGGCAGAGCCCAGCACCCATTGACAGTGAGTCTGCCGAGAATGTGGACACAGCTCTCACTGCAGTTATATAACACCTGAATGACTCCGGTACTCCACACTCCCACAGCACCGCCCACAAGGTGCCCCAAAAGACAACTCAATGAAACGGAATTTGACCCTCGAGAAAGCCGCTGCACTATTTATTTGTGAAAAAGCACATTATGGTGTTACAGTAGTGTGGTGTTTTTTCAACAAATAGCAGTAGAGGTTTAATCAACCTCAATTTTTACAGAATGTGAAGGCTTTATGCTGTAAGGCAACTCCCTTCAGAATCTGCATGATGAAAAAGCTTCATTGGTATGGTGGCCCTAAAAGCTCAATGCACTACAACTTAAGAAAACACATGCAAAAAGACAAGACACAAGCAAATGGAGGAAACACCTTCATCAATTTGACAACACATGCACAGCATTCAGAAAAGAAATCAGCAAAGTGAGAAAATACAAACAAATACAGAATCGCTGCAAGTTGCACAGAACACAACCAAAATGAAAAAACAACAGAAATTTAGTCCGGGATCTGCTTTTGTACTTGGTTCTTTTTTCTGTTTTTTGCAGCACGTTTGTGTATTTGGTTGTGTTTTCTGTTTTCACACTTTGCACTATTTTTTCTAAATGCTACGCATATGTTGTCAAATTGATGAAGATGTGTTCGTCCATTTTCTTGTTTTTTGACTTTTTGCATTTGGGCATAAATGTTTTGGGCTTTCAGGGCCACCATACGTCAGGCCATGTTATCAATGTCATAGCATGAAACAATTAATGAGGGCTTCCCAAGGGGACAGGAACGAAAGAAAGAAACACACCACAAACAGATGTTAATAAGGTGTGTAAATGCTGTGGTTCAGGTGATGCAGGCCTGGTGGATGAACTGGTAAAGTGTTCAGAGTTAAAACCTTGTACATATGCAGCTCTTATATAAGGTTCTTTTCATTATGGGTCCTATCTATGAAATGTCTGAAAAATTGCTTAGTCAGTAAAGATGTAAGGACATTCATTGTACCTGATGTTCAGACACATACAACAGCTACTTTATCACTATACAAAATATCTGTAGCCCATGCGTGTACCTCACTGCTCACTCATGCAATACGATTGATTTCTGGATTGCTGAGCAAGCACTCTCACTATTACTAGAGATACAAGTGTGAATCTACAGAGGGTCTCTCCTCTGCAATGGCACAAAGGACTGTAACATTGTAAAATGTAAATTGGGAACATTGTATCAGTTTTTGTATTTAACTGACCATATCTTTCCCTGAAATATATTGTGTCTCAGCCACTGCACTGCATCAAAATACAAGAATCAAACTGTTGATTAAAGCTCCATATTGATTTTAGGGAGACACAGTGTTTTGAGTGGTAAATTTCACTAATCATCATATCACATATTCCTCCTGGTGTCGTGTGCAAAGAAGGTGTAAATAATGTGCTATTACAGATATATTTAACAAAGAATTATAAAAATACTAAATGACAGCAAGCATCATAAAGGGGGTTATAAACAAGAAAAGGCATTACACAAAAACAAGACTCTCTGAAAACTAAAGCTATATTGGGGTTATGTGATGTTTTCTGTTTGGAGATGTCAAGGTGTCTATTTAACACAAGTATTTTACACAATTTTTCATATTCTCAGATTATCTGTGTGACCTTTAATCTAATCAACCCTTCTCAATCAATGCACACTGTGTTACTATAAATTAATGATTAAAATGTGCACTATGTAGATATGTAATAGTTCATAAAGATGCCCTATGAAATGTCAGCAGAAAACAAAGTATTTTTTCAATTGTTTTGGCTCAATTTTCAGTTTAACTTTGCTAAACTCTTGACACAAAATGTTATACTTCTGATTTTGGACTCAAAATCTCACATAGCACACAAAATGAAAACATCTCAGATATCAGATTAGATAATTCATCACACAGTTTATCAGCGCATCACATCAACATTGTTTGTGTTTATCATTGATTTTTAATCATTGTTGTATTTTTGAATAAAATTGGTGATTATCAAATATTGCTGTCAAACAGTCACTACAGTAATTCTCATCATACCGATGTTTGCATGGGTCATTTTTCAAGATAAATGTGCAGTTTATGCAGAAAACTAGAGTCTGATTTTGCAGTACACAAGACAAAATGATGATTGTGATTGTAGTTCACTGCATCTGTTTAATTTTTCTGTTTTTATTCAAGACATTAAACCTTAATGAAATTACTTAAATTATTTACATCACTTGTAAGTTTACAGTAATCATCTGCTGTAAAATACAGTAATCTACAGTAGAGTAATACTGTAAGGCCAGAACGCACCAGAAAGCTCCATTATAGCCATATGTGACATGTACTGTATGACAGTACTAGTGGAGTAAGTAGCAATGATGACTGTATTCTGAAGACTGGCCATGTGATTCAGTGTTTTGAGCTTGACATGTAAACACTACATTTAGAATTTAGAAAGACAGTTTGACTCCTAAAAGAAAGTCTGTTGTAAAAACTGAGACAAAACAATCATATCATAAAACACTGTATGTGCTTACAGTATCTTTTTAAAAAGATGAAGGGTGAGACCATGTGGCTGTTATGGGAGTGTCACTGTTCTCTGTCCCCTTCTGCATTATAATGAACAATAATACCCTAAAATAAATCATTTTTGAACCTACATGAGTGCAAAGATTTTAGATTTTTTCATGTCTTTTGCGTGTGGTGACATATGTTTCTTTTCCTTTTGGCACACATATAAATATATTGGCATAATACTGGCATGCAGAGATGCACAAACAGCACAAAAATACCTGAATTATTCTGTATTATTATAATTTTACAGTGCTTAGTCTGCTTAATGCATTCATAGTGAAACATAGTTAGAATGCATCCATTTGGTAAAGTAAGAATAAATGTGTCAAACATACTGGGACAGAAAGCATTATATCATCTATTATAATGATTTTGCTGAATTATGCTAGTTTTCCATTCTGCTCTGATAAGAATTAATATGCACAACATTTCAACTCATTTTAAATAAGTGGGACTGATTATACTTAAAGTTAGGGTAATGGCACAGAAAAAAAGGCGATTAGTTTCTCTAATATAGAACAAAATAATCTGAAAAAGTTCAACCACATTCTGAGTCCATTATGCCGAATGATTTAGGTAATAATAAAAAATGAAAATGTTCTTAATCACCCCCTATGGGTCAGTTGAGACCAGTTAACCAAGTAGTAAGGTCCGAGTTGATTCATGTGGATGACGTGTGTATGAACATCTCCAGCTGCTCTGGTTCCCTCCCTCCGTGGAGCAGGAACTGTTCACCGTGACGCCACTGCTCCGTCTCTAATGTCTGCATTTCTCTTTTCAACCACCAGAGGATGACAGCAGCCAGCTACAACAGCAGCACTGCAGACAGGATCGATGTCAGAGGGTCACACTGTCTGTTAAACTGCATATAGTTTATTGAGCCCATTGCCTGCAGCCCTGCACTGTACAGCCATGCAAGTCTCTCAAAGCAGCTGTAACTGTGCCCTCAGAGTGCAAAGCAATAAGCACAGAGAGTCAATGAGAAGAGACTATTTCATATTTCGTGTTCAGTGTTTGGGGGTTTATTGCTATTTTTCTGATAGTTTTCAAAAACCTCTGTGGCCTTTTTCATTGTTCTACTGTTTGTGTAAAGACATAATTCACATAATTTGGCACCATCAGAACAAAATAAAACTACACTTGTGAGACACTGTGGGATTAGAGTGTCATGAGGGGATTATTTACCTCAGCAGTTAATTTCTACCCTTCAAGAATCTGTGTCAGTGTGAGAACACAAGGGGCCGACAGAGGGAGAAATTGCTGTTGTCCTTTTTGCTCTTGGTGCACAAGTGTTCCACTAAAGCTGAGCCAGTGTTTCCCCAGAGTTGTCCATTTATTTTAAATGATAGCCAAGAAGAGCCAAACAGCAGTCACATTATTCTCTGAAGAAAACCTCTGAATGACCCTTTATGGAGGCTGCTGAGAGGGGCTGCTTCATCTTGCCATTCAGACTTAGACTTACTGTGCTTCAGCACAATCTTTATTTCTCTCTGGAGCATGTCTCTGAAAATAGTGCAACTTTTATTTAAAGGGGCACTCAACCGATTAAATTCAGTTTTTGTGTGAAAATAGCTGTATAATGTCATCTGTGTAGACTGGAGGTGTGAGCTTTGAAAAAGTGGGTATTTAGGAAGCAGGGAGGGTCTAATGACGGGCGATATTGCATTGTGGGAAATAGGATCCGGGGGTTTTGGAGCTTGACCCATACTAAAAGTCAGAATATCTCGACCTCTGCTGCTTCAATTTTCACCATTTAAAAAAAAAAAAAATCTCTTGTGAGTCCCCCAACTTACTAAACATAATAAATTACCCCTGAAAGTGTTTCCCCTTTAATAAATCTCTACCACTGATTGTGCATGCCACCGCTAGGTACAGGACACAGAGGACTCATATAATTGCATTGCAGTTATAATTGCAAACACTTCGACAAAGGTGGCTAGATATAGGTTGGATATCAATTAGAGGCATTTAGCAGCTATAAAAGAGCTCTTGTGGCACTTTGATTGGCAAGCTTTCAAATTAATATGAGGCAACTAACAAGAGCTCCAAGAGGAGGCATCATGAGTGGTCAAACTGCAGATGCATCAACAAAATGGAAGAGGAAGAAGAGAAACAAAGGATATTTACCATTACCTTTTTAAAAATCATTTATTTGCTGGCCATCACTGTTAATTAGCATCTAATTTATATTAGAGGCACATATTTATGGAGTTTGAAATTGAGGGTAATGCCTTGTCTACTAGTATATAGGCTACATAATTAAAATATTGTCCAAAAGTGTCTCAGTCCCAACTTTTTGTTTTTTATTTACAGTTTAGTAGCAGGCATGTTGTATCTTTATTTGGCACATATTCAAAAAATAATTAGGAAGAAAGAAATAGAAAAAGTCTTTACAAAGTCTGTTTATGCTGGTTTAACAGTTCTTTTCGGGAATTGCAAAGTAATCCTTAAGAAAGTGACGCAGACTTACCCAGAGAGGAGTTTTTGATGAATTGGGGGCTTTCACAGGATGCATTCAGAGTGTGCGCACCTGCGTAAGACCAGCAGTGTCCGCAATCGAGGAAACAACTGCAACCCTTACGTACAAGTGAGAAGCTGCTCCACCGTCTGAAAAACGCCCGTGACAAAGGATTTTGATTTGAACAATGACTAAAATTTCTTTTGGATTACAAACTATGAAGTGCTTTTCCCTCGCTTTCTCCTCTGAGCAGCTGTGACCACCGTGTCCAGACACCGATACGCACCGTCCTCTGTTGTCATCCTACAAAAAAAAAAAAAAAAAGAAAGAAAAACATGTCATCCAAATTATTGGCTTATGTCTTACTCCTGTCAGTTCTTCATACTTGGTAAGTCTGGCATTTAAAACAGCTCTATAAAGTGACAACATGTTTTGGGATGTTGGTTGATAAGATAAATGTCAGCTCTCCTAATGCTCACTGCGGTAATGTTACCAGCTGTTTCCTGAAGAAAACTTTATGTTTGGCTCCAAGTTCATTATGTTTACTTGCATGCAGTCTGCAGAGATACAATACATGGCATCGCTTGTTTTAAGCCTGTGTCAGTGCCTCTTCTGTTTTCTACCACCTGCTTTCATTTTACCTTTACAGCTCTCTAACAATCGAATACGAAGAGGACTACGAGGATGTCACTGTAAACCAAATGCTGGCTCCCAAATCACAGGAAACCGACGCCACGGAAATACTCAACAATTTGCTCAAAGAATATGATAAGAAACTGCGGCCGGATATCGGAGGTAATAGTCACTTTTGTGTCAGTCACTGTGATATCATCAGAGATGGTGAATGTGTCCAGCAGCAGACTGTAAATCCATTGTAATGTGTAAGTCAGCTGGTTAATTGGCGCTGATTTAATGCTCGTGTATATTGACATTTATGACTTGAACTGACCTGAGACACTTGCACATTCAGTTGACATTATAATCTAATAAATGAGCAAATAGCGTCTGTCTACCTTTAGAGTCATTTAATTAAATTAATAACTGATCATTAAATGAGAACCACTTTATAAAAAAGCTGCTTCAATTATATGATGTTTGTCAGAACCTGCATAACATCCTATATGCTTTAAACTGCAATATAAGAGCTGCTGTAAGTGTTCATAATGCATTAAGATGTCTTATAATAATCATTTGGTACTATAGGTATGGTTATAATACTTAATATAACCCCTTTATAACAACTAATTGTTTTAATATCTATAACATGCTAAACCCTTAGATGCATATGTCAATAAAATCAACACTCTTCCATAAGTGGAAAAACATTGTTTTAGAATCGATAGTTTTTGTTAATAATGAATATACACGATAATTAATTAATACATTTATTAATTAATGACTATCTTTATAATTCTGCACAAAATAATTATTTGAATTTCATACAAGAGTTTAAGATTCATAATTTTGAACACACTTAAAAAACAGAAGAGTAAGAAAAAAATGCATTTCAGACAAACTACCTGCTTCTGGCTTTGATCACTGATCATTTCACACTTGTATATTGCCTTCTACACAATTTCTTACAGTCATTTTGACTTGGGCTGATCTGGTCTTTTCACCTGACCCTTTTCACTTCCCTCCTGTTGGATGTCCCCCCCCCCCACCAACACCTCCCCTATGCTTCAATGAACTGGGTTGATAACTGGGGGGAAGTCTCCCAGTTAGTGGTGTTAACAAGCTCCTTAGTAAGTTCCTTGAGGAAACGTTGTGATCGTCTGGTGATAGTCAGGGTCATCTTCAAACACCATCACTGATCCCTCAGCCAGCATTCGTAAGACTTTCAGCTGTGTATCTAGCAGCTATGACAACACTACATATAAAACATACAAATTAAAGAGAATGTTTTGAATAGCACATCAATTGATTAATATTCAATTCAACACTTTATTGCCATGTCAACACAGTTGAAAGGACTTTGCCTCAGTAAAGCTATTAAAATTAACGGGCAAAAAAACACATATTAAGTAGATAAAGTAGATAAAACAAGAGCAGCGCATCCACATTTATACATTCAAACATACATAATATAATTTCCTGCGTAGCATCATCTTGTGGAAAAGAAAAGTCCTAAAGAGCTTTGTGCTGCTACATTCGTTTTAAAGTGCTTGTTGCTTTGTGCTGCTACCTACCTACTTTTAAAGTGCTTGTTGGCTAATGCTTGCTCTGCTACTACAAGTGTTTGTGCGTCAGAGTATCGAACAGCCTCATGATGTGTGCTGTACCTGAGGTGAGATGCCCAACACTTAAGACTCTGGAGTCTTATTCCCGAGGGGAGGGGTCAGCGTCACCTTCTGCACCTTGCATCTGACATGTGTGGCATATATGGAGGAGAAAGAGGGAAGGTCACAGCTAATGATCTTAGACAATGTGTGTACCACACTTTCCAGCTCTCCCCTCTCAAGGACGGTTGTGTTGCCATACCACACTGTGACTGAGAAGGCGAGGACACTCTCCACAGTAGCACTGTAAAAGTGCAGCATCGCCTCCCCAGTCACACCAAACCTTTTAAACTGAAGCAGAAAGTGAAGCCTCTAGTGGGCCTTATTAATTATGTGGCCGATGTTAACTTCCCACTTCAGTGTGTGGCATATGGTGGTGCCAAGGAATTTAAAAGTGTCAACCCTCTCCACTATCTGGTCACTGATGACCAATGGAGGGAGGACCTCCTTATCCCTCCGGGAGTCAATTATCATTTCTTTTTTCTTAACAATGTTTAAAACCAATTTGTTTGCCCTACACCAGTCCAGTGGGGTCACACCTCAGCCCTGTAGGCTGATTCATCACTATTCCTTATCATGTCTGCCACTGTTGTGTCATCTGCAAATGTAATAATCTGCACAGGTTCAGAATGGGATACACAATCTTTGGTATATAGTGAGTACAGCAGAGGTGAAACAACACAACCCTGAGGGGCCCCAGTGTTGAGGGTCATAGGTCTAGAGAACATGTTACCTACATTAACAGCTTGCTTCCTATCAGACAGAAAATCTAAAATCCAGTTTCATAGAGACTGATTAATTCCCAACATCTGGAGTTTATCAAATAGTTTAAGGGGCAGTATGGTATTAAACGCTGAACATGGTGGCAGGGGACTCCAGGTGCTGCAGGATAGTGTGTAGGCACAGAGACACAGCATCCTGCAAACGGAAATATGTCCAACTCCAACACATTCATAACAACAGAAGTCAGAACAACAGGCCTGAACGAATCGTTCAGACTTCTTGGGTACAGGGATGACAACAGCAAATTTAAAACATGTGGGGACTCTCCATAGCCGAAGAGACCAGTTAAAGATACCTGTGAAAAGAGAGGCAAGTTGGTTGCTGCAGTATTTTAAAGTGAATGCGGACACATGGTCTGGCCCTGCTGCCTTCCTGCTATTTTGTTTGTGAGGAGGGCTTTAACCTTGTGCTCTTTCACTACCAAAGGAGGGATCTACTCTATCTACTGCTCTAAGTTGTTCATCTGACTGCAAATCAAATCCGCAACAGAATTCATTCAACTTATCTGGGAGTAGGGGGTCCTCATACTGAGCTGTCAGTTTGTTCATGTACCCTGTGATCATGTGTGGACCCTGCCAGAGTCCCCTGCTGTCTTTAGCTTATAGTTTGTCCTGCAGACTGTCTTTATACTTGAGCCTTAGCTTTTTTTATGGGCCACTCAAATTGTACCATACAATTGTAAAAATATGAACAGTATGTGAACAGTATGTCACCTACCAACCAATTTGGTTGGTAGGTGACATACTAAAGGTTTACCCATCATCAAATTATTAAACTAGCAAATATTATAGCAAGAGTGTATCTCTCTGAAATATGGCACTACAAAGTTAAGCAACTAAGCTACTTAGTTATGTTGTCAATACATACAACACAGCTAGTCATGCTAGCTAGGCTAATATGATTTAATAGCAGATAATCTTTCACATAACTGTGATCATAGTGCAAATATTACATAAATACAGATCACACTTACATGTATCAAATGTAAAATCATCTTGCTCTCTTAAAACACATGTAACTGAGTGGTGATGCTCATTACAGTTAAAATGTGGTCCACAGTAAATATACAGTTTACCTGACAGAGATGAGGATCCTGTATACATTCATCTTGAGTACAGGTCATTTTTGACCCACTTATGGAAAGGTGAGGTAATGATACAAAAGTTTTGGGGGGATGGAAAGAAGAAGGTTTCTGAGGAATACCTGGAATATGCCATGCTCAAATATTTATGTCACCGGAAAACTGAGCTGGGTCAATTTTGAATCACCTGTGCATCTAAGGGCTGATAGGCAGGCATACCATTTTTATAAAGTTGTTATTTACATCATTATATTCTTGGTTGTTTGCTTCATGCAAGTTGAAAAAATCAGCCAGTTTTTCTGCTGTTGTTACTTACTTGCTGACCTACAATAACAAAGGTTAAGATGTAACTCATCAGCATATCCTCATGAATATAAATTACATTTGGAGGTTGTAACTTTGAGTGGAGGAGAGAGATATGGGAAGTTCTGTAATTCACTGACTCATGTCATATATGAGATGATTGTGTTGTTTATTGGTCATGTTGAGCCAGTGTTCCCAATCAGTTCCTTCAATGAGGCTCTGCCTCTGTTTCCACTGGGTTTGAAAAGTGGCCTCTGGTGTAAAGATCAACAATAGTCATTTCCTGATGTTTGGCACGGTGTGTGAGCTTTAATAGATGTACCTGGGGTAATTTGTTCCTGCAAAATATTAGTTAAAAGCAAAATGTCATTTATTTCTTGGTAAAACATAACAAGGTTGTGTTATTTTCTAACCATCAAACTGACGAAGCACAAATTGGTTAGAGGCCACAGTAACCGCAGCTCAGAGAGGAGTTGGAGGTCAGGTTTCATCCACCTGAGAAAGTGAAGTAAAATAGCATGCATGTCAGCAGGTCACGTTTAGAGACGTCCAGCTGACACTTAAGATTTCAACAGTCTGTTGTGTTTTAGAGTCACAGTCTTGACAAGATGAGCTGCCTCAGATCACATGGTTGTTATCTCAGCTTCAGGTTGTGACCTCCATTCTTCTTTTCTGATGCACTTAGTCTTTCTTTTGTCATTTATTGTTGTGATTGCCATCATGTCTGTGATACATTTAGCAATTCTGTACTGTCTATCACTGATGAGGTTGTGGACCAGCTGGCAAGTGGTACAGTAATTGTATCATAAGGATTTCAACACTCACACCTTATCTTACAGTTAATATTACTGCTGATGGCGTTCTTATTTTTGTTAAGAAGTCAGTATATGTATGATAACTGAATCTTTAAAGCTGTTGTAAGCAGTATTTAAATATTAACAAAGGGTCAAATCACTATGTGTAATGTGAAAGGTTTCACTCATAGTGATGAGCCCACAGAGAATTAAAACCCAACAATTGATTTTTCCTCAGCTCTATGGAACATTTTACCATCTTTCAGCTCATTGTTTTGGCTTTACAGGCCTGCAGTGTTTTCCAGATGCAGCAGGCAGCTGTTTTTAACAAAAAGCAATGATTAACCTCCTGAACGCTACCTGTCCAACACCAAATGGCAGACAAATAGTTAGAGACTACCTGGCAAACATAGTGCAGTATTTAGTAGCTAAAGAAGCCAGATACAGTATTCAGGAGTTTGTGAAGACCACAGAAGAACTAGAAGGAGACTGAATATAGGGCTTACATTCATCAGGTGGACACAAGCACAACTCCAAATGAATGCTAATGTCGATCTGCATCTATTTGATATGTAAATAGGCAACTGTTCGCTAACAAGCACGCCAACTTTTAAAAGGTGATAACATGTGAATGTTGTGTTTACAGCATGTTGTGATGCCCCAAAAAGGCCCAGAAATCTGTCAATGCATGCAGGTTTAAAGCTTAAAAACAATAATAAATAAATAAAATGGTATGATGATAAATACATAAAAGTACACATCACCCATGTTTCACAGCATGATAGTAAAGTCAGGTTCGGGTTAACCTGCTTGTTGTTGGTGTCGGCTCCTAGTGAGCCACCAACTGTTCCCATTCCTGTGTGTCCATTGTGTATATATCTTTTTGCTTTTAAGTTTCTATCAAGTATAGAGCACACAGCAGACTACAGAAGCCCGCTCCATTAGCCTATACTTTGCTTTGACCCCAAGAAACCAACCAGCTCCTCCATACTGGAATACAAGTACGTGTCAGTTGGTTTGCAGTGATTCGATTTAACACAAGTCATTAAGGAATACGTACCATATGAGTACAATATAATTAAAATAATTAAGGTATTAAAACTAGATTTTGACACAGGGTCCGCCTACAAGAAATAGCATCAGTATTAGGTACGAATTTAGGAGCCACCTTAAGGCCTCATCACTTCAGCTTATTAGTGATGTATATTACCACATAAATGTGCAGTTAATCAAATTACCACACAGGAATTGCCACACAGTCAACCTTGAGCTTTTGGGGCCTCAAGGCAGGTTTGTAATTTAAGCAGTAAATATGCATGTTTAAAAAGTACTTAGGATGAAAGCAAGTTGGCAACTTATTATTAACAATATTTTATCAACAGTTGTTTGAGTAATATGGGTAGTAGGTGCAACTTTCAAAAGCAGCCTTTAGCATCTGAGTCTTGAGGCAGTGGTTGCATGTATACTACAACGGTTACTATGGATACCAATTCAGGAAAGCTTTGGGGGGTTTTTTGGCCTGACAGAGAGGGGACAGAATTATTGGTACAAAGACTGTCACTGAGAGGCAGATGTGGCTGCACTTACACACTGAGTTGTGGAAAAAACCTTTTGATTCTGTCTGAGAGAGTTGATCCCACTTTCACATCCTAAGTGCCACTTCCTGGGTGTCAGTTTCTTCATGTGTCACTTCGACTAAATAACCCTAGCCTGTCACTCTCCTCACTTTTGTAACACATCTGTCCACTTCTGGCTCTAGCTTCATATTTAGGATACGAGAGAGGTATGAGAATGGTATTGATCTTCTCATCTAACTCTTGGCAAGTAAACAAATAAACCAATTGTCCAAAATGTTGAACTATTCCGTTCAGAGTACTGTCATTATGAATCAAGTTTTCTAGCCAGAAGAAGTAGTGTATAACATAATGAATTCAAAAAATAAAGGAAATGCTCAGGCAGTTAGTTCAGATTATTTGTAAAGTAAACCATGTTAAACATTTCTGTGGCCATGATGCCTTTGAGATCATAATAACACAAACCAGCCTTATACAGGTGTCCAGGTGTAATGTCAGTCAGCAAAAAAAGAACTGGATGCTTACCACCAAAATAATATTATGTTTGAACATACTGTTTAAGCTGGAAAATATCAATCACAGAAACTGCATAATGTGTTTATAGTGTCACGTTGTTTATCATGCACATGGAAACTTTGTTTGGCTGAAATGTGTAGAAGTGATAAATATGTAAGAACTTTCACATTTGATTAATGTTGTGCAGCCTGCGCTGTTTAGCTGTCAAACACTGGATGTACGTAGCAACTTTGTGTCTGAGTAATAAACTCAGTGACCTTTTCACTAAGCTACTGTAAGGACTGCTGTATCCTCTCTTTTTCTCGTTTTTTTTTCACACGCACACACACACCTTCATTCACTCGGAGAATTATTATTTCTATAGTGTCTCAGAGATCTGTATGTTCTCCCTGGTTGCCCAGCCAAAGCTGACTAAATTAACTTGTATGGATAATTTCACAGAAGCAATGATAAATAGGATGAGGGCAATTAGCTTCTTTTTTTCCCAATTCCCCTGACCACAAACCACAGATAAGTAAATTAGAAACTCATTTGTTGTGATGCTGCCCCTTTAATGGCAGATGGTGCACTAAAGTCATTTGACCTTGTCCTCTTGAGCATTAATGAATGTGACTTTTTAAAGCTCGTAATGGACCATGCTTAAACAACGAGGGGCATTTCCACTGTATGACTTAAATGTAAGGTGATGATAAGAGACAGAACATTTACAGATGGGAACTAGAAAGACAAGATACGAGCCTGTTTGTTTTATTTTCACATGGTGTCATATCTAAAACTAATGTGATTTGTTTTGGGCTCAATCCCCCCCACCCCCCTCATTTCTCAGCATAGTACTTTTCAGTTAAATTTTTTTCAGTATTCATCATGAATGGGATGTCAAAATTCTCCACTGCAGTTTTTGCAGGTTGGAATGTACATAACACCAATGTATTGGCAGATACAGAGGCACAAATTGTACTTCTACTCATTTCAGGCAGATTTGTTCCATTTTCTAAACATCTAGACACAAGATCTTGTCAGTCATCTCTGTCACCTAAATGTGGACCCTGTACATCCCTCCATCAACTTGTGAACTGTTGGACTGATTGTTGGAATCAACTTCACATGTCTGACCTGTGACTTTCGCTCTATCATGCCTCAAGAATTCTGCTTTCTGAAACTAAAGAAAGTTGAAAACTGTAAGAACCGAACAGCAAATAGAAGTAACCTGCATGTAACTCTAATTCCATGAGTACCTGCGTTGTCATCTGATGGATTTTGAAATAATCCCCTTATAATTAAGAGGTGTGGTTTTTCTATGCACAAAACTAAGCAAGCAGTTTAAACCTGACACCATCACACCACAATAATAGGCTTTCAAAGAGTGATTGCATAACAGAATAAGGAAATCAGCCTGAAAAGAAGTACAAAAGGAATGTGCTGTTTTAAATGGTGCCACTTCACACAGTAAAAAATGACTGAGGCTTTTGTTTGGACCGTCACCTAGTAAATAAGCTGATCACAAAAGATGCCGTCAGGATCTGTCAGAATCAGTTCAGCAGATGACAGTGATTGATTGATCTCACTTTCACATGGTATGTTTGGTTCACCGCAATTAATCAGAGCTGAGTGTTGTGGTGTCCAGGGAAAAAGGAGTGAACGTTTAGAGTTTTGTTCTAGAAATGTTGAAGCTCAGTCAGTCACAATCAAACAAGGTGTTTGAGGATTGAAGAATAATTCATGGCAAGTTTGAAGTGCATTTTACACAAAGCATCAGACTGAAGTTAACATTTATGTCTATCAATATACTGTATCCATTTTCCCTTGAGCAGATTATCCTCTGTAAAGCTGGCTGATTGAAAATGTATTATTGTCAAAAATTGTCAGGGCATGTTCCATGTTATATAGCTGACTGCTATATTCTACCTGTGTGATCTGATGAGGGTTTCAGCCACATTAGAGGACCTGTGCCCCTGTAAAATAAGATCAATTTGATAAGAGTAACACTAGAAAGCACTCAGAGCACAGGCTGCAGAATCCTCTAAATATGTTTTATTTCTCATAGGAAATGTTTATTTGCATATAGGTTTGGATATGTATCAAAATACATACAGTGATGCTGATTTGAGTACTCAGGGAATGACAGACTCATGGAACCAGTCACAATAAATAAATGTTGCATAAATACACACTGTTGCTCTGAAATAAAAAAATATATCATATTCTAGAGTTAGATGGTTAATTAAGTGATCATTAGCCGCATGCACAATAACTACCTTGGTGTGTCATAATTAGCTTTTGTCTGCAAATTATTTTATCTGTTAGTTTGCATCTAAAGCTTCAAGAATCAAAATTGTAATCATGTACTTTATTCAAGATCCCAAAAAATTCAAAACACTGGATTAAATAAAAAATGTCTGTTTGACCAAATGTATTGCCTTAAATTGAACACATTACATGTTTGATGGATTCATCTCGACCGGAGGAACTCAGGAGAGAAACATTTGCTGATTAATAGGGAATATTAATGAGTTACGGGCCAAGATGTGAGTTGGCTGATGGTTGTAGAGAGATAATTGCACTGACTGCACTGCAATTCTTCAACTGATGTCTATCAGTGTGGCAGATACAAAAACTGAAGTGTGATAGGCTGCCACCCACATACACTGTAAAAAAAAAAGGAAGTTAACAAAAATTACCAATTTGCTTTTGGTACTTTGCTGTGTAAATATGCATGATCCCCTCCTCTGTTTGTGAGGTGAATAAACAGGATATCAAAGACTCAGCAGTTCTTTGTTGTTTTATGGCGTTACCGTCTCTTTGGCTTTATCATACTGTGATCTCTAATATTTACATGAGTTATACATGTACAGAATAAAAGTGCCTGTGCCCACTGGAGGAGCTGCCACAACTTATTACTTGATCAACATGCCAGATGTAGCTAACACTGGACTGATGGAAAATGTGCAAAATCCAAAAAGAATCCAACATGTAAACTACTACAAACTACATGTACACTACTTTAAAATTTACACCTGAGTACTACACAACAGATTAGTACATTTTCTCTTAAAAAATATGACAAATTTACTATATTCTACACTAATAGTTGCAAAAGAGAAATATCTCCTGATAAAGATGAAAAGTTTTAAATACACTAAAGTCCCAACTCCCATATTTAACTCCAACCTGAGCTGTAGCCACAGTGGAGTTATTTTCTCACACATTCATTAAAAAGCCCTCCTTAAACTAGCTTTGGTGTCTTGCTACTTACTGGGTGACAGATGATCGGCTGTGGGACAGTTAGCCGGAGGCAGGTGATCTGTTCTGCATTTTGAATATTTCAGGGCCCTTGGCATTTCTTCTAGTAATGAGCCTGGACAGTGAGAGGAGAAGCTGAAGTCCTTATGCCATCAGTCATTATGCTGCGGCTCAGAGTATGTAGATGCCAACCAAGAATAGGCTGCGACTCTCCCACATGTAGTTATGTCATCGGGACTTCCTGCTAGCTTATGTGATTAATGAGTTGACAAAAATGTGCGGCTGTGGAGACCAGTAACTCCAGCGATGGGGGAAAGACAAGAAACAAGTCCTAGTTTGAGACTATGCAGACTATGATAAAACTTTACTTTGGAGGTTTAAGCTGTATAGGAAATAAAAGTAACATTACTGATGTGATGCTCTTAATTCTTACACATTAGGGCAGGTTTAGTGAAGTCTTTCTATGTATCTTTTCATGTTTCAAAAGTATACATTTTTGTCTTAATTTGTGACAATATCATTGATCAGCTGGTGTTAGCTCATCGTAGATGTGTTTATATCGGCACATACAAGTATGTCAGCAGATAACAAATAAGAAATTGAAGTACAGAAACGCAAAAGCCATTTTTTAGGGGTAAAACTTAAGTCTCCCTATTTAGCATTTATATGCAGTATATATAATAAATGGTTTATAACACACTATAATGTAGTTGTGAGCAGATATAAGGACATATGTATTTTATATTGTTACTGTACAACTATGTTTTACTACATTGTCCTTCATTATCTGTTTATATATCAGCCTCCACTAATGGATGGAGGAGTTATAGATGTTAACAAAATTATTAATAAACACTTGGATCTGCTAAGAACTACATTACAGTGTCATAAACTATTGCTTATAAACTTCTAAGCTGCTTATAAATGATGAATAGGGAGATTTAAAGTAAACTATATCTTGGTCACAACTTTTTAAAAATATAAATTTAAGGGATCCTTGAAGTACAGATAAGGAGTTTTATAGCATCTTTCAGCTCATTGTTTTATCTATCCTGTCCCTCTACTTTACTGTTTTGGGTCAATATCATCGCTCTCATAGTCATTTTTGGCCACAGAAGGCAGCTGTTTTCAGAAACAAAGCTCTGATAAACCCACTGTACACTACCTGCTCAGTGCCAAACAGCAAACAGACAAAGTTAGCAACTAGCTGGTGGATATAGTGGAGCATTTGGCAGTTAATGAGCCAGATATTTAGGAGAAGGTAGAGAGCAAAACAGCTATAAGGTGAGTGAATATTTGACTTACATTTGCCTGGTGGTTAAAAACACGACTCCAAATGAATGCTAATGTTGCTTCATATCTACTGGATGTGTAAATAGGCATCAAGTTCACCATAGTCACTTAAAAGGTGATGATATGTGTCAGTTGTTGTTTCCGACCCCTGCCCCCAAGTGGCCAAAAATCAGTTATTGCAGGTTTAAAGCTGCATTTATTGATATTTTGATATTAACAATGAGTCATGTGAAAGGTGTTGCTCATAGTGACAAACCCACAGAGAATGATAATCCAACTCTGCAATTCCCCTCAACTCCATTGAGCTTTTTAGCGCCTATTGGCTAATTGTTTTGGTTTTACAGCCCCCAACATTACTGTTTTGATTCAGTCCAACTGCTCTTATCAACTTCATTATGAGCAGCAGAAGGCAGCTGTTCAGTCGAGCTCTGATTAAACACATTGTGCACTACAGACAAAGTTAGACAACAGTTAGCTGGTAAACATAGCGAAACATTTAGCAACTTTGTTTTTGTATCTGTAAGTATCAGTACCAGTGTCAGCCTCAAAAATCCAGTATCAGTCAGGGTATAATGATCATATTATGTAACTCTTTTACAAAATACTGTTGTCCAACAAGTTTTTGTTACACGTGTGAGTTTTGTCCGATGTAATGGATAACAGTGGAACACGGTTTGTTACAATGAAGATCAGTTTGATTATTTTATATGTGATTTTGTGATTTTTTTATATCATGATATATATAATATTCACAAAGATCAGAAAAATATTTTTATTAATATTGTGACATTGATGTCAACCATGTCATCCCGCCCTATTTGATGTTCAAAGAGAAAAGTTAATCCTCTTTATTCCAGCACCAGCCAGCCCTCACTAATGTGCAGTGTAGGCAACACCTACTCCCTGCCATGTACCTTTTTGTGATTGTTGATGAGGAATTATTGAAAATCAAAGTTGGATTATCCTCATGACTGAGGAGCCGTTCAGGAGAGGATGAGGTGGGAAGATCCAAACCCACTCAGGATAACATTCAGGCCATCAGAGGTCAAAAGAATTAATCAGTTTGATGCTTCACATCAATGGAAGTTTAATCAACTCATTAAATATTTCAGCCCTTTGTAAACAAAAGACTTACCCTTGGTTAGGACACAGACAGTGAATCTACATTTGCAGCATTTTTTCTCATTCGTTATACAGTTCACATAGACAGAAGTGAGAAAGATAAATTAAGGATTCAAACTCCAATATTTTTAGTGAATTCGGATGACTTGGACATTTCTAATTTAATTTTACCAGAAAGAAGGCAAATATCCAGCTATGGTCACATGATGTTGTTTGACATAATATCACTGTCAATGTGTCAAACAAAGAGCCAAGTCTGCAGTTTGTCCCCTCTCTACACTAGCAGCTTATGTGCATCCATTCATCAGACAGGGCCAGGCTCCAGTGCAAACCTGGAGAGAGATTAGCTAATGTCTCCATGGACCTGTTCATCATCCTCTGCCCACCCTAATGACAAATAAATCTCACAAGAGGTTATGGCTTCCCTCTCCCCCTCACTGGATGATTTTATAAATGTCTCTAAGTACTCGTTCACCATTGCAGAACAGATTATACCCTCCCCTGAGAGAGTTCATTCTCAGTTATTCTCTTGTCTTCCTGTTGTTATTTAAAACTGCATATCTTCAGAGAAGATACCTTTATTGTATTGGTATCTGAGGAGATAACATCCTGAATAGTACAGTATATTTAGTAGATGACCATTCAAAATATTTCGATGATGGATTCACTGATAAATTCCCCACATGCAACAGCTAATTAATTTCTAGTTCATGTTATCTATTTCCCTAAAGTTAATGAGCTGTCCCCATTTACTGAATGACTAGTCACAGTAACTGCTGCTAAGTGCTACTGTAGGAAGGTGCAGAACTATACCCTGTAACACAATTAGCACTGTATAATGAAGAAAGTAATCTAACGCAGCTTCATTGTCAAAGGTGCAAATCTTCAAAAGGACATAATTAACAAGTGAGCTACCTATTGTCTTTAGGCTTTTACAGCCCACACCTTGGGCTTTATTTTGGTTGTAGGGCAGACTGGCATAAGCAGCGCTACAACTGACCATGAAATGTGCTTTTGCATGCTTTTGATATCTTATGGCAAAGATAACAACATGAGAGTGTTGGTGAGTTGATGGTATTTTGGTGAATACTGGCTCATTGTGTTGACTGTTGGCCCTGTTTCTATGCCTGTCAAGCTTTCTGTTTTAACTCACCACAAATGCAGTTAACAGTGACATATTTACCAATTGAAATTCTGAGTAATTGTTTTGAAAAAATTGGTCCCTGATTTCAGACAAATAGGCAGATAAAAGCAGGCTTTTCACCTATGGTGACCAGACATCCCAGTTTGTCTGGGATTGTCCCAGTTTCAAACTGGGTGTCCCAAGTCCTGACAAATATCTGTAAAACACTAAAATGTCCCAGTTTTCAACATTCACTACCAAATTGTCCCAGTTTTCACCACAATTAAAATAATAACTATAATATTATACTTGTTTTCAGCGCTTACATAGATATTTATCATGTTCTGTCCCACTCATTATTATCTAATCCAATATAAAAGCATATACAATGCACCATGCATCTAAATTTAACACTCATTTGTCTGCATGTGTCAATCAATCAATGTGTCATTGTTTAGGCTGTTGCTAGCCTATGATGCTTGCGGCTCTTTCTGACAAAACCTGTTAGTATGCTAACAGTTAGCGGTCATGTCGAAGAGAGAGTCTGTTTTTTCTAAAGAGCTCCAGGAGGTTTACTCCTTCCTTCATAAAGTACCCGGCAATGAAAATGCTGTGTTCTGCATACACTGCAAGAGTATATTTCCAGTCACGCATGGTGTAAATGCTGGTATAAAAGATCATATTAAGACAGCCAAACATAAGCAACTCCAAAATAGAAACTCTAACCAAGAGGAAAGAATGCAAAGCATGAAGTACCCGGCAATCTTCTTAAAGGTAAGTTTCTTTAAAGGCTCTTTCTTGAGGTGAAATTGTGATTTAATGTTTTGACGTTTTAATCTTTGTAAACTTGCAATCAGCTCGTGGCATAGCATTGTGAGGATGTAAGTTAAAGTTATTTTTATGTTATAACCTATAAAGTTATTTATAGGTCACAAAGAGATTTGTCCCTTGTTTTGTTTTTTAGCTGGCAGCCTGGGCATGTGCACACTTACAAATACATTGGTGGATTTTGGGAGACAAAACATAATTTTTTGTCTGCTGAGGAGCTGTCCATGGTGTTGAAAGGTGTGCTTGGTAGGTGTGCTAAGCGCTGAAATAATTGTCTCCCATCCTGATGACAATGTCTATGGTGTGTGCATAAGCACATGCATGAACGTGTGGTACACTTAAAGGTCCCAGTTTGGGGGTTTGAAAATATGGTCACCCTATTTTCACCATCAAATTTGTCAACTAAAATGATGATTGATGTAACTTTGTGAGATGGCTGATGACCCTGTCTCTGGCTTACTTGTTTTTAAAAATGAGAACCCTGTAAAAAGGGTCTTAATACATAATGACATGCTAAAAGAAGGTCCCAGACAAAAAGTCAGCATCCTCACCAGTCGATGATGTATTTAAATGCTTTGTGTGTGTGTGTGTATGTAAATCAAAATTTATGTTCTCTTTAGGGGTGCTTGATTATGGCAAAAAGCATAATCACAATTATTTTTGCTCACGGTTATTTAACACGATTACTTTTTGACTATCATTTTTGGCGATTGCCGATATATGCACATATTTTTCCCACTTATTATTATTATTATTATTATTATTATTATTATTTGGATCAGTGTTTTGCAAAGTTAAAATGTACAACATAAAGCACAGATTTTATGACATGACCAGACTTCACAAATGTAAATTCAACTCTGAAAGGCCTCCTTAACATAGACCATTTTTCTACCAGTATAGCTTTTTGTGAGCCATTTTTTTCACGTGCTACTATGGCACAGCTGAGACAAGAAACTGATTTATATTCCACCTCCCCTGACTCTTTTGTACATAGCAAACTGTGCCTATACAGTATGAATCAAATAGCAGGGTTATTTGCATATGCTGTCATCGACCATGAGCCACAGGATCTCACCCTAGATTCCAGTGTGGATATCCTGCTGACCTTTTTTCTGTAGATTTGATTTACAAATTGTGGGTCTAGCTGCCCCTGCTGGTCATCTTTGTATAACTGTACAGCTGGATGCAACGTCACACAGATGACATGTTTAAACGAACCATTTATAATTTTAAAGTGGGTACTTATCTACAAAAGAGAGTAGACAATTCAAAGGTAATCTGCGCATGAAGATGAAAAGTGCTCAGTGTATTTCATGAAAGTCCTTGTGCTCATCCACTAGACTGACCTTCACATGCATACTGTTCCTTCCATTGTATGAACATCCCACTACTTCCTGCTGGATGTAAATTACTAACGTGAATTAGCTGCATTGAGCGTAATTCATAGGAGAAAGGGTCACACAGCAGTGTGCCTTTTCTAATTTACCATATGCTTTACTAAAGATCACTTTTGTAATCTAAATGAAGTTTTGGAAACAATGTAATGAACCGGTTTAAGAAAACAATCTCTCCAGTTGGATCACAACAATATTAAGGTTTTCCTTGTTTTCTTTGTCTTATTTGATGAGACATGTAAGCAGCATTAGAATGTCCTCCCTTTATTTCTTCAGTCAAGTTTCTAAAATGTGATTTGAGATATGATCTCAAAGATGACATAATGACTGACATTGTTCAGACCAAATAATTGTGACTGCAAAGTGTTTGTTGTGTGAAACACTGATAATGTAAGACCTTGCTATTATCAGAGAGACTACTTTTGGGGAGCGACCTGAAATTTTGGGATTCCTGTGGTCATTATTGATCTCTGTTAATGAACGCATCCATTGGGTTGCACCACCTGTCTGTCTGCACATGAATATACTGTGTTTGGGAGAGAGTGGGAAAAAAAAGGGCTCAGGGCCACCCAGCAGGGTTGATTGTCTCCAATTACTTTCTTGTCTTAGTGGCTGCTGCTGCTGCAGGAGTTGAGATTATTACCTGACAGAGTACACACAATGAGCTGTTAACTCACTCGTAGGAGTATGTTTGAAGTGTTTGCATCCCTGTCCCATCTGTGGTTATATGGCATGAAACGGGCGCTGATTAAATTGTGATTCACAGAAATGTTCTAATGACTACAAATGAGTTATCATAAAGGGTCTTGGAATGATTTTGTCAAATATTACATTCAGATCTTCAATGCTGTTTTTTTCTTGTTTTATTTTTAGTGGCTTATCCAATAGAACTATGCAATTTGCTCACCAGGTGTTGTGTAGTTATGGATATAGTGTTTTCGAAAAGCTGCCTCAGCAGGGACTCTCCAGAAGTGTTCTCCAGTGTGCCATCTGTTAGCACGTGAACTGAACGCTGGCACAGAGAGTGGCAGGTGGAAAAATTCTTGCTGTGGATTTAATTGGCCGAGTCGTGAAGACTCCAAAGACAGGTAATGTAAAATGATGGAGGAGCTCTTTGCTATGCAAATGTGAATGCTCATGGCAGCAGTATGTCACAGCTGTCACTTAGCTGGTTTAAAAGTTCAAGTTTTAAGTGACACTTTTACACTGAGCATGAAATCCTTGAGAGCAGCAGAGTTGGGGGAAGCCAGGGGTGTTCAACCACAAGAGAAGCTGACTGAACTGGAAGGAGGCATTTGATTGTGCACAGTAGTGAACAAAAGCAAATTTATTCTTAGAATTTGGTGTGTATGAGCTATGAGGAGTGTGATGGTGTATAAGAATGTGGTGCTGGAGGCAATGGGATACTGGTTAAAAGATATTGTGCAGTGTGGCAGCCCTCTTGGCTTGCCAGTACCTTCTTGGTGGAAGCGATTTTTTGCTAAGTGTTGATTTATGTTTAACTAAACTGCAATTCTTTAAACAAAATATATGAGATCATTGCTTTGCTAAGCCTTTAACCTTTATCACAGGAAGGTCATCATGTTTCACTTAATCAATTTTTTGTCCCCCTACTACCTGAAGATTCTTTCTTTCTTATGTCTTTAAAATAAAAATATTTTTGGCTTAAAGCTGCACTGATCAATAATTTTCTACTATGTAAAAAAAAACTGCATATAATGTGAAAGGTGTAACTCCTAGTGATGAACCCACAGAGAATTATTATCTGACTGCAGTTTTCCTCAGCGTTTAAGCGTCGTTCAGCTGTAGGACTGAAGCCTGATGGGTGATCCCAGCAAGGCTGGTGAAATAATGTTTATGTTAAGATGTGGTGATTCAATTTCTTGATATTAGCAGTTTATAAAGTATGACTAGTGCACAGACAACCCATTCAGTCTGTTAGCTCCGCACCAGCTGTACTGATTCGTTGTGTATCAAACTTGTGTCAACTCTTTTTTTTTGTTGACTCACACTGGAGGCCTTGGCTTTTTTAATTTGTGGAACTATCTTCTATCTTCAGGTTATGGAGAAAATATCGGAATTGGGGGGTAGGATGTAGACCACCACAGTGCTTCATCTTGGTCCAATCAGAGATAGAAATACTGCTGGTTTATCAGTTAATTACATTCATCTGGCGTCCCAGGTGTGATTCAGTTCATGATTAGTTTGCTTGAATGAAACCAGCAGGGATAAGTAGGACTGAGAACCAGCTGACTACTCTGATGTTCCTCGGATACTCTAAATGGAGTTGTCATGCGACAGTAAGGTAGTGTGTTGTGTTATGGTGCTGTCTTTTTTCTCATCTTTATTTATTCAGGAGGAGTTTCTCTGAGAGCAATGCACTCTTTTTCAGGAACGCCCCGATTCACACAGTTACACACAGCTGCCCAGTACAACCACAGTCTGACCTGTTGGCCACTGAGCAGCTCCGCTGGAGCAGCAGGGATTAAGGGCCTTGCCCCAGGTCACCTCAGTGGTGGTAATGAGGGAGGGGCAAACACTGCTTTTTCTCTTTGCCTACCCAGATTTATGCTGGTCCGGGCATTGAACCGATGACCCTCTGGTCACAAGCTCACTTCTCTAACCTTTAGGCCACTGGCCTATCTGTGGTCTGTGTGGCCATGGATGCATTATTGCTGCATTCAAGAGAACTCTTATAGTGGTATTTTATGACAGCAATCTTATTTAATAAAGACCAATGTGTGTTCATTATTAACAACCACAGTTGGAGGACTGCTTCACTCAGCAGCTACTTGCTCTTCAAAGGATTCTGAACAATAACGTCTCATTTGTCCACCTTCACTGTGACTTTCTTTGATGTACAAAAGAAGCAGGTATGGTGCCTAAATTAAATCCTTAATCAATAATGATTTTGCTCTTTTTTTTCCACAGTTAAACCAACTGTCATAGATGTCGACATATTTGTGAACAGCATCGGACCAGTATCATCAATAAATATGGTAAGTCCTTCAACAGTACTTGTGATATGTCCTTCCTATTTTGTTTAGTCGTTGTGTACACACAGTTCTGCTTCTGTTCAGGTGTCTTTTTTCATGGCAGCTCTATGACATTTTCATGTCTGAGCTTGAACTGTGTGTTGTCGATGAGTTTGGTATTTTTCTGCCCTGTAAAACACACATGGTGGGAAGGTAGGTGAAGAGTTGCAACCAGCTGAGACTGTTTTTACCATTTTATTTCGGTAAAAACTGAGTGATGTGGTCAGAGTAGGCATCCAAGGTGCAGGTCTGCTTTCAGCACAGCATCACTCAGTTGATAGTTTTGTAATAAGTTCAAACAAAATGCCAATAAATTACAAAAAAATGTTGATTAATGTGAATAAACACCCTGAATTGACAAACTCCAACCAGTAGACACATATGGGTTCAGATCAAAAACACAAGTTTAATGTGAATATAGCAAGAATAACAGAATCTGTTATGTTATGGCAGTATGAAAGCCTGTCATTTCAGCTTATTTAATGCCCTCAACCATTCAAAGGTAAATATGTGTTTGGTATCTGAAGCCTTTAATTTGGTGATCCATTGTGGTTACCTTCATAAATCATGTGCAAGTAATACCAGAGTCACTAACTCGTGACGACTTCTTATTTACTCTATGCTCCACCTCAGACAACATTTATGCGCGTAGCACTGTGCGTATATCACTGTGCTTTGATTTGATGGCTAGGTCCTTACTGTCCCCAAATAAGCCTTCAAGTTTCATCTTGCAAGGTGCAGTGTGTAGAATTTAGTGGCATGTAGTGGAATGGACTTAGCAGAAATGGAATATAATATTCATAAGCATGTTTTAATTTGTGTTAAATCACCTGAAAACAAAAATTGTTGCGTTTTTAATACCTTAGAATGAGCCCTTCATATCTACTATGGGGAGGCATCAGCTGGTCATGTCAGCTGATCCGAGGAACTGCACTGAGTTGCACCAGCTATGTGAAAGCTGGCATGAGCCATTTGGCATTGTAACACATTGTTACTTAGAGTTATGTTGTAATTTATCTACGTAGTGCAAGCGATCTGTGCAACTTGTTTGTAATTTACCGCTGGCTCTAATGTCTCTGCAGCACTTTGATATCTTGACAACGCCATAGCACAGATTCACTGTAAACCTATATTCAGTGAGCGATAATGGTGATGGGGTAGCGTGTGTGTGTGTGTGTGTGTGTTTGGTGGTTGGGGTTATATGCTACCTCCTATGTGTTTGGATCAGGTGGCCTATTCTAACACATTATACCTTTAAAACTAGGATTTGACAATTCCTTATATCGGTGTCACACTGTGGTAGTATCAAGAATGACATTGTGACGTACAGCAATGCACGCTGCTGCCAATCTAACCCAGGGACACTGAGGCTCCATTTACACTTGTCGTATCTGGTTTAAATTCAGATGCAAGTTAATACACTTTTATTAACACTTAGTCACATATATTTGCCTCTGTTGGCTGCACCACAAATCTAATTGCAATCCTTGTGTAGTTGTGGTTTTTACTGAAATGTGTTTAATTTTTCTACATACAAAAACAAATGTACTCAGAATTATTTTAAAGATGCTATAATCAGATAAAACATTTGACACATGGAAACTTTAATAATGTTGCGTCTGACAGATTTTGGGCCCTATCTTACGCCCAGCATAAAGCGGCGCCAAGCTCAACGCAAGTGTTTTTGTTAGTTTAAGACTGATGCACTTGTCATTTTCCCCTCCAGCGCCCACATTGTTAAAATAGCAATGGCACTTGCGCCCATCAGAGCGCCCATGGGCATGTTGGTCTTAAAGTAAGGTGTGGTCAGGCGCATTGATGGCGCATTGCTATCTTGAGGCAGCAGAGAGTGATTGCGCTATTGACCAACAAAAACCTGGTCTAAAGTCAATGGCACAGTGTTTCACTGTTATTTTAAGGGCCCATTATCATTATAGTAATATGCGCCTACATAGGCGGGTGCACAACGTAAACCCTGCTTGTTACACACACAGGATGCGCAGCAGCGCACAGACATGCAAAAGATTACAAATAAAAGGATTACAATGTGAACGATTATTATTGTGTACATCAACACAGTTTAAAAAATACAGGTCATAATGCTTAGTCATAATATTTATCAGAATTAACTAATTGCTGTAATGATGGATAAAATTGTTTAATTATTTGACCACATTGTGGCAATACACATAGGTATTTAAACAGACAGACAATAATGGATCAGATACAGATCGACTTTCTTGCTGCATCAATACATGAGGAACAATACATGACATGAGGAACACATGAGGAAATAAATGAGGTGAAAATAATGATTAAACTAACGAAGGAAATAAATCTGGACAGCTTCTAGCTGCTGCCAGCAGCAGGATCAGCACCTTGGAGAGCTGACAACTGTGTTGATGATTCTTTACATGATTAAAATTAATGATTCAATTTTTGAACAATATTTAACAAATATTCATAAACATTTTTGAGAGTACAGTGATCAGGTTTCCATACTTTCAGCAATTAAAACCCTGCTGATTTGACCTGTCACTCCATGACTAAGCAAAATGATTTTAAAGAAACCAAAGCTGTAATTAAAAAAATAAACCTTTTCAAAAACCGAGTGAAAATACATTTGCAACAAATCAATGAACAGGATCATCAACCTGTGGTCTGGGGCTGGCCACAGGAGGGTTCGGTAGCAGCAGTTGCCAGTGTGCTCGTTATGGATCGTGCGCTTTCACTTTGTGCACAAGCAGATACGTTTCCTCTGCAGAGAAGCGTTCTTTCTTACTACTTGGCAAATGCGCCATTATTATAGCAATCTGCATAGGTGCAAGCACACCTGGTTTTTAAAGGGAATCAGAGATGACACTCTGATTGGTTTATTGCATGTTATGCCGAAAACACAGCCATGATTAATTAATAGACTAAGGACAACCCCTTTGAACCATGTGCCTGGTGCATCGACATCTTTTTCCACCATTAAAATAGCAAAAGTGCATTTGGACACACTCTAAATTCACTTGTGCCATGCGCTTCAGACCGTCCACTTTAGATCATTAAAATAGGGCCCTTTCACTCACATTTAACTGTTGAAAAGGCAATAGTTCATATAAAGTCCATGTTAGTCAACTAGTATGATATAAGACAATTAACAGCTGTAAACATCAACAAAACTCTCTCTCAGCCTGAAACCAGAAAAGAATTAATTATAGTATTAACTGTCACCAGAGTGAGACTGCAGATTTAGTAGAACTGACTGTGAGTGCCAGTTTTAATTGGGCAAAAATGCACTCAGGAGGTCCAATGGAGTGTCAAACTGTCTTGATACTGTTAGATTTTAGGGTATCTGAATTTGCAGGATTAAATGGAAGATGGTAAAGAGAGGCTTTGACTTACTGGCTGAGAAGAAGGGAATAGGATAAGTCCAAGTGAAAGAGAGGGAGATCAGAGGGGATGAGGGAGTCTAGGACAGACATCGGTCAGGAGGAAAAGCACAGAGATTGGTAAGAGATGGGCGAGAGGCAGGAGGTTTTAGGATACTTAGAAGTGACTGTATGTGAAGAATGATCAAGTAAGGGAGAGTTATGGGTTTTGGAAAAGAATACAGAGAGTATCGACGATCAAATGGACAGGCAGAGAGAGGAGATCTTAAGTCGAGAGAGGATACTGTTGAGGTGAACAAGTACATTTTTTGGGCAGCTTACCTAATCAAAATCAAATGCTGATCATTACATTCTCTCAAACATTTCATACATGACACGAAGAACAGCATTACAGGCATGTATGTTAGTGAATTGCAGGACTTTAGTGGCATGCTCCATGTCAAAAATTCTGCTCCACTTATACACAAATATTTCTGCAGCTACCTGTAAATACATTTTTAGCTGCTCCTTCATAGCAGTTTATTGTCATTCATATGACTGAAAGGAATAGTTTGACAAAATGTGCTTATTTGCATTCTTACCTAAAGTTACAATATGAAGAGGGAGCTGGCAGGCAATTAGCATAAAGGCTGGAATCAGGGTAAAACCATAGACTGTAAAAAAAAAAAAAAAAAAATGGATGTAGCCAATGTGACGTTCCCCAATGGTTTGTGGACTCCCATTTTGAATCCTCCAGTTTGGCATTTTGACCGTCACCATCTTGGATTTTTGGAGCCAGAAGTGACCATACTTGGACAAGAGGGTGGAGATAACCCTAATGCTACCTGCTAGCTTGGTTAGTATGGTGCATTTACAGTCTATGGTTAACTGTGATAACGCTAATGCTAATTTTCGCTAGTGAAAAAACAGGCTTAAAACCATTAAAACAAATGGTTCTTACCGGAAAAACTGAACATCCAATACCCTAGAGGGTCTTTTAGTACAAATAAACGCTGAACAAGACTTCTTTAGGCAACCAAAATGTTACAGTTAACTTTCATGAACTGAAAACAGTGAAATAGTGACAACTACAACTATACTCACTATACTCTGTGAATCTGGGGTTATGCCGTGGTTACATTACCAAACCAACATTGTCGCGGTGTTAGCGACTTGTCAATCACAACATAGCCATGCCCTAAAGCATACTCTGCTTTATCATTTATTTTACTCTCAATGGGACTATAATTTACAAAATGAACATCATGCTTTATTGAAGAAGACTTGAAACTAGCGATTGAGACCATAAACTCATTAGGAAAATATTTACTGAGCTAACAAATCAAGTGAGAAGTTGGGTCATTTTCTCCTAGATTCCATACAATCGGCCTTCTCTTTGGAGCCAGTGGAGTTGCCCCCTGCTGGCCATTTGTGAAACATTTCCCAACATGTTGAACTGTTTCTTTCAGTGACTTTGGTGATATGAGGTAGAGAATGTTTTCTCCTGTCCTGTCAGAGAGAGCTGAAATGTTCAGGAAATGAGGCTTTGCTATACTTTTACTCAGTTGTTACCTTTAGATTAATGATAAAGTTTGCATGTTAACATTTACATGTTTTACATGTTTGCGTCGCCTTTAAGGCCCTGCTAAAAAAAAAAAAAAAACTATTTTCAGGTTTTCTGGGTGATTAAAGCTTCTCTCAGGTTTAATTTGGGTGTGACATGGGTTGTTCCAACCCGACATTTGCAACATAATCAAGCAGTCTGTGCACACACACACTGACAATGTCTAATCAGCCAAAATAAGTGAAAGCACTTGTGTGGTTCTAATTGCCTTGTAGACATTGCTGTCGTTTGCATGACTTTGTCTCTGAAGTTAACAAATGTTTAGACCTCTTTTGTGACTTTATCTCAAAAGGGAATTTAGCTACTGTTTGAGCAGACATCAGCATTTTTCTCCTGAGTTTGATCCAGCGCTTAGCTCACAGAGCAGCTGCTGGCTGTGCAAGCAGAAAGCCACATTTGGTCAGAGGACCAGCAGAGTCCTAAAACAAGTAAGCTGTGCACCATCCAACAACCAGTAAGTGACCATTTAAATGTCAAGGATGGCATGGTAAGGATAACACTCTGAGCCAAATGCTCTATCTTTAATGACAGGACAGATTATGTTTTACGTGGTTGCTTAATTGTGTCTTGAAAAAACAGTGCGGTTAATCCTGTCATATATTGTGCTTGTAAGCATTGTATTATTGCTACACTATATGTAACATATCTATATGAAAAGCATAGTCCTGTGCTTATATTGGCATTCTTAGAATATTCAGCATATACTGAAAGTTTACATGAGAGCCTGTTACTTACTTTAATTTAAATCATCTCTAGTATTTTTAGTGTATATTTGGTGCTACTACAGCACACACACAAGCACCCTCTCTTTACTGCATGACAAGCTAATTTTAAGCCACATTGTCAGAGAGGAATTCATATACGATATCAGTTGTCATACTTGTATTGTTTCTAATTACAATGCAGTGTATAATTCAGGGTGTCATGAGTTCTCCAGGAGACAGATGGTGATTAATTCCCTTCACTTTAGGAATAAAACTCAGTAGAAATGAGGCCATTTTCAAATCAAATGTACAATCAAAGAGAAACCTATTCTGCACAAATATGGACAAATTTGAATTTTAAACTTCAATTAAATGGTCTAATTGATGTTCATTAGCCCACTAAACTATTGTACCAGGTCTTTTGACAAAAGATTGCACTTCCTACGTACAGAACCTGAGTGGTTTGAGTTCAGTAGAGACCACTACAGAAACTGAGTTTTCATTTATGCCCTATCACAGTGACATTTGTATTGTTTTTTAACAAAAGGTGACATCACTTTCATGCCTGAATGGCTAAAACGGTTAGTGATCGAACAACCCATTCATTCATCCATCCTTCTATCCTTCCATTCATTCATCCATCCACGTGAATGTGAAAAGTTGACGTCAATTTTTATAGCTCATTCTCATGCAGACCCATTGCTTTTTAAAGGCTTATATACATTTATTATTCATTAAAATGATATTACTATACCCTGAAGCAGAGGAGCACACTGCATCAAAATCAAACAAGCCAACACCTGCACACCTCAATACCTGCAGCTGTATGAAATTCTTGGTGTTTGGTTGCAAAAGATAAACTTGCAGATATTTGACTGCACATTATATTTGTGTCAGTGCAGGGATGACTGTAAAATTATCACTCAAAGGGCAACAAAATCAGACTCAACAACATGAACACAGTTACTTGCTTATCAGAGAGTAAAATGAAATGCTGCATTTTCTATCCAAAGCTATATCAAATTTAATTATGACTAACAGCTGCGAAAAACCTGACTGAACATTGTTACATTATAAAAGACCTTATATCAATCAGCATTGATCTTTAAGCCTGCAAAAAGGTAACACAGCTAAACTAGCCATAAACATAAACACAGACTGAGCTGTTGTATACTTTTTTCGCCTCCCTCTGCACAAAAACATCTTCCACTTGATTAAAATTTGAGGCTGATTCATTTCCCATATGACAGACCTGGGATGTTTTTGTGGTTAACTGAGTGCTCACCCTGTAATTTGATTAGTCAGGTAGAATTTTAAAACCAGCTGTATTAGAATAAATAAAAAGGTGTGCAGTAAGCTACGATAGGCCAGCTGGTTCGTTCTTTCCTCCAAGCTGCCTGTGTGTATATATATATATATATATATATATATATATATATATATATATATATATATATATATATATATATATATATATATATATATATATATATATATATATATATATATATATTACTGTTCATAAAAGAACACCTGGAGGCCTGGTGGCTCATTCAGCCCAGTTCAATATCTACACTGGTCACAGTAAAAACTGCCGTGACTCAGTGCCCAGAGACCCAATCTGGCTGCTACAGTGACAACCTTTCTAGAGGGTGCAAATACGCCTCTCTACCAGTTTGGTCCCTGAGACTAAATCAATATACTGTACAGCAGATACAGTGAAAAGTCTATATCCCTATAGGCTGGACCATACAGTAACAACAGGTCTGTTCTCACGACTCGTGGCCTGGAAAAAATTAAATGAATTCACAACAACACACACAAGTTTAGACATCGTTCTAGGTGTGATGTTTATAACAGACAGACAGACTTAAGTAAGGTGCAAAGTTTTTAATGTAAAATCATTCTTGGTTCCAAACTTCTTAGAAGTCCCATCTTATCACAATCAAATCTAGAATAATCAACTCCAGTATTATCCTCTTCATGTGCGGTCTACAATAATGTGGAATAACATAGAGCAACTTTATTATCATTAGTAGACCTGCACAACTTCCAAAACAATAGAGATTTGAAAAAAAATATTGTGTACTGACAAATGAAACTGATATAAAGTAGCTGCATGGTAGCTGGTAGGATGTGAAGAACACATCCTGGAACTGAACATGGAGCTTAGGTCAGACTCTCTTCTTTTGCTAAAAAGCAAAAATGAAAAAATAATCAATTAAAATGACTTTATAGGTAAAGCATCACAATAAATGCTGCAAATTTGGACAGACATAAATGTTAGTGTCCATATGCCTTGGAAACATTGAATTATTGCACATAAAATAAACATTTGATCATCTTGTTGGTGAGAGCTCTTAATTGACTGTTTATTGAATCTACTGAGAAAATGCCACAGCTGATAAATTAGCTCTGTCTTTAAAGCCTGTCAGGTCCATGCAAGTCCACTCAATAGATAATGTACTGCATGTCATGTCTCTATTGCCTTAATGAAGTAAGGACAGGACGAGAGCTTTTACTGACTCATTTGAGAATAATTCTGTGCTACATGTACCAAAATTTCCTCCTGTTCACAAACATAAGAGCACTCCACAGTTCAGAGTTCAACAACTCTATCAGACAGCTTTGCAAATTGACTCCTCCTCCATGTTCTACCAAAAGAAAAGGACCCAAAATTGTATGCGAAAGCAAAAGTTCCTTCTTTATGAATGACTGGTGGTGCATTCAAAAACATATTAAAAAAACAATGTACTTGATTCAGATTCAAACATCAAACACCACCTAATCTTTACAAGCTCATAATTTTAAGCTTATATTTTAGTAGAGTGAAATATGCATGTAAATCTGTAAACCTTAATTTGGTGCTTTCTATTACAAGCACATAGGCAATTTTAACTGCAGTGTGTTAAGAAAATCCAGTTTTAGCAGCAGAAAAAACTGACTGTAGAATGATATATATGATAATAAGATCCCATAATGAGTGGATTTATTTATTACTTTATGTTTTTGTCAGTATTTATTCATAATGTTTATTTTGTGGTGTCATATTTATTCAGTTTTGGCCATTTGGACTTTCTGAAGCTGGGAAATTTATGCTAAGTCCCAATTTACAGTAGAGGACACAGCATGAAATGACTCAAAGGCTGAACCTGCGCCTCTTCCCAGAAAGAGAAGGTGAAGATTACAAAAAAAAGACTTTGGAGTCACAAAGACACTAGAAGTGAAAACAGGGCAATTATTCTGTTTGCAGAGCCTTAATGACTTCATCACACCTGTGCACAAATGAACCGGTTTCCATCATTTGCATGGCTGAACAAACCTGAACATAACACGAGTCCACTTAGAAGTGATATGAAAAGGGATTCATTTAAACCTGACCTGACCAAAAAATGATGTTTTCCTCAAATAAAGCAAATTAAAGTATGCACAAATATTTATCTTTATATGAAAAGTAATGCTCTACCTACTCTTCCTTCATTTTCTCTTCATTTAGCACAGTGACAATGAAAAGCAGACCCATGCATGAGCCATTCAGAAGAAACAATACACCGGTCTATGTTTTAATAAGCAATATGTTAAGTTGGAGAGGGCAGCATCTTTGTAATTATAAAGAAGTTGCTATTTTTATACTTATGGGTCATGTAGTGTCCAAGGCAACCTCATGTAATCCAGGAGGAATTTCTGCCAAAACAAAAGCCAGTGCCAGTGGGGTCCCCGATGCTATTCTCACCCTGTGGAGAGAGCAGCCCACTCACCAGCTATAACACACCGGATACCAAGACAAATACAATATCCATGCCAGTTCATTTCCCACTGCTGGCAGGACTACTGCAACATTCTTGATACTGCGGTTTTGTTTAGCTCCCAGCAGAATATTAATTTGTAATGTTCCTGAAATGTGCAGCCTACTGTAATTGTTTGGCTCGTACCTGCTGTGATACAAAATGGCCTTGATTATTTTTTTTAATTCACATCATAAAAAGTCTTTCTGCAATACAATAGGCGGGTTGGCTGTTTCAACTTAGTTACAAGATGACTGTAACTATGTTCTCACACCCTCTAACTCAAGACAAGATGAAAAGCATGCTTTCACTTAATAAGCTCAAGTGCTGCATCTCATTTTTTCATTTTTTTTTTTTCTGGGTGGAAGATTTGGGTAATGAAGTCATCAGCATGAGGATCATATAATGAGGCTCTTGGTAACGCTCACAACAGAACAGATCTCAGTGGAATATTAATGTGCTGCGAGTGTGGTTCAATCATCATGTAATGAAGTAAGAAAAAAATATCTTTTCCTGTTTTACCAGTGTTCATAACTTTCATGATACCTGTGTGACCACAGTGCAGAGCGTCCTCGGTCTGTTTTATAGTGTTGGCAGACAGACACACAATGATGCAGCTATAATGTGTGAGGAGAACTGCACTTGATCTGCAGAACAACAGATTCATTTTGAACTGTTTTGTACTGTTTTTATGGAGCAGTGGACATACTGTATCACCACTGCTCTGCCTTCTACCATCAAAGCCACTAGAGACTTTAAGAAGTAATGCATTACTAACTGGTGTTTGAAAGCTGATATTGTAAAATGGAAAAAAAGGAACAATTCAGTAGTTTGACATTGAGTTGAATTAGCGGTTATCAAACAAATGGATTTAGGGCAACAATACTGTATATCCTGGTGTTATAACTTCTAGCATTGTTTATGTAGAACACTTTATGCAGATAACTTTCTGAGCAGGGCTTCCCAACCAACCCTCTCTAACACTTTCAAACTGGCAATGCTTTAGTTTTTTCACTCATGTCACTCAAGCCACAGTAGCTACTAGGGGTGTGCCCGAATACAAATACATTATTCGACAAAGCAAAGGCAAAGTTTTATACAAATATTTGTTTCATACAAATATTTTAAAAATGATTTGTTGAGGGTGTTCCCCAGAGATAAAGCTGAGCTACTGACACATGCAAAGTGCTTCCAAGGGACTCTCCATAACCTGTTGATCCACTTCTCCTTTCAACGAAGTTAGATTGTAAAAAAATAGGCAAAAGGCATGTTTCCCTTACAAATAATCTACCTCAAGATTTTCAAAACACTGAAGGGAGGACAACTGTTTCAGTTACTGTAAACTTACTAAGTGAATAGGGTGCTTGTTTCACATATTTCTCATTTGCTGTCCTGGCATTTGCAGCACTGAAATCAAACTTGGCATAAAATGACAACAAAAGAGCTTATTTTATCCATAGTACCCATTGGTCTCTGCTGTGTCTACATTTTGAAATTTGGATTTGGGTTTTTTTCTTTGCTTCACTCGGCAATCACTGGAGCCAGAAAACCTTCTTTTGGCAAAAGAGGCAGAGTCGGTGTAGAACTGTGTGATAGGCTGAGGAGTATGCATAGCAAAAGACAACAAATTATGTGAGACAACTAGTTTAATTCTGTTGGGGGTTGATTAAATGAACTGAACTGTGAAACATAAATAATACACAACAATAACAAGCTTTCCATGTATAACATTAAGCTACCTTCAGGGCAGTGGAGCATGTTGTTATCCATCTGCTTTCTTTACACCTTTAACCTGTGCAGGGTCATGGGGGGCTGGAGCCTATCCCAGCATGCATTAGGTGAGAGGTGGGGTACATCCTATGGGCAATTTAGAGTTTCCATCTCACCAGATTTTCATTTCTTTAGACTGGGTGAAAACTATTATTGGATTATTATTATTGGAGCAAAACAACTGAGCACCTGTGAAAGTGGAATTTGTAGTTTTAGAAAAAAGTCAGACATGTATCAGTAAATTTGATGCTTTAGGAGTTGCAAACTTGTAGAATTTTTTTTCTCTCCCACAAACACAACAGTTACACCTTCTCAAATATGTCATTGCAGGTGCACAAATCCTTTTCTACCTTTTTATTTTTTTGTTACAGTTGCTGCAGTGAATATGGTGCAAAACACATTCACACGCGTGTATCAAATCATGTGAAGTCATGGACAAAATTTGCACATCCGCAAATCAGTATGTGAATTCATGCGATGAGAGTTGCACATATGTAGAATATTTTCTCACAAATACAGTTTTTTTTTCTTGGATATTTTTCTAGAAACACAAGTCATTAATAACACCTACTTGAATCTGCTGCTATGAGTCTCAAATGCTGTTTTTTCGCTCACAAATGACAAGTTCCGCGCGCTTTCACTTTCGCACCACATATCTCAGTGAAATATGGAGCAAAAGTGATATATGCACCTGTAGAGCCAGGGGCATGTCCTGTTCAGAGATCAGAGAATCATTTTGGCCAATCAAAGCACCTTGTTTGAGACGGGTCCGGCAGCCGGATCTTATTGGTTCATTTGGACGGCTGTCCTGTCCCTTGGCGCTGAACAGAAAAAAAAAACACCAGCCTCAAATCTCCACCTTCTAATGTTACCCGACCGTCCCGACTCCGCAGAGGAGCTGACATTCTGATGTTTAAGGTATGTTTTACACTTTTGCTTATACAGTAGTTTAAATATGAGCGCCGGTCAGCTACATTGGTAATCAACATTTGTTATTTAGGGTTAGCTCCTCTTGCCTCCTGACAGGTATGTTAAGCTGGCTAACAAATTACACTGTTACATTAGTTTACGCTAATTAGTCGGCAGAAGATACACTCATACTAAATTACTTCCTCTTCTAGAAAAATTTCAGATCAGGGTGAGTCTTTGCAGGTGAGTATCATATCATGAGTATGCACTTAACATGAGATTAATGGTGTTTACTATGTGAGTGAGTGATAGGTCGTATTTATCAGAGCCTCCTGGAGCTGTGTCGTGACTGAAATCCAGTATTTTATTTTTATTTCAGGTTTGTTTTATGCAAAATGGATAAATTATTAAATTGGGGCGCCATGGGCTTAACTGTATTGATGCTTGTTTACTAATGCTGAACTGTTTATTGCAGTGTTTTTCATTCCTGGTCCTGGGGCTTCCCTGCCCTGCATGTCATAAATGTTTCCCTCTTCCAACTAACCTGATTTAAATGATCATCTCGTCATCAAGCTCTGCAGCCTGATAACAACCCATTCATTTGAATCAGGTGTGGTGGAGCAGGGAGACATCTATGACAGTGATGAAGCGTCCATTCAGCGTGAAGAACAATAATTATCTGAACTTTAGCTAAGTTTATTGTGAAGTGACAATAGTAATCATACTGAACAAAGGAGGAAAGTTAGGTATTGTTTGTATTTCAGTGATCACATATACTGACATTGAGCTTAAACTGATCTATATACAATTAATTTACCCATGTGATTGTATGAACAGAAGCAGAATGTGTCACAGTACAGTGTAGCTCTACTGTTCATGTCTACTCTAACAGTCTCTGAAAGAAATGTAGAGATGGACAAAAGTTTGAACATTCACAGAAATCAAAAACATTTATATTGTGTTAATGTATTTGTTACCTGAGTAGACCTGGATGTGATTCTTATTTTTCTCAGTGTTAATGTGAAAAGTTAACCTCACATTACATGTGTAATTGTTTGAATGTAGTGTACAGTAACAGCATTAAAGCCAATACAAGGTCAGTAGACTTGTCATCATGGATTATTATTACATTTTTGATTGATGTGGACACTTGGTAACCAAACAGCATTAGATTATTTTCAGTAAACTGCTGCAAGTAATTTATGTTCAGGTTTCATGATTACAAAAAAAGTTTTATATGTCACATCCAACACTTCAGTATATTTAATGTATAATATGAAGGAAAAAACACCACATCAGATTTTATAGACTAAAACTTTATTTTACAAAAGGAGCATGTGAAGGATTACAGCAGCCACAGCCCAACCCCTGGATGCTTCTGTCTGAAACAACTGAACGAGCTGATGCTCTCATCAACACACCAACACAGGGCGCCATCATGCTGTCTCTCTTGGCTGTGCAGACTGAGAGGATGATATTAATCTAAGGAACAGTTGGTGGATGTTCTGCAGCTTCTGCTTCAATCCTGCATCAAGTTTCATTCTCTTCACGCATCTCATGTTGCTGCTGTGGTCTTCATCACTCAATGTGATGCAGCTTTGCTCCTCGCTGCAGGCCTGTTGATGGACAGAAGTATAACACAAGACTTTTCAAAGTATTACATATTTCATGTAGACAGGGTAATAACTGTTCATGAGTAAATATAGTCTAAAATATTTTTAATTAATCTGTGGAGTGGGTCTTAAGTATTGTTCAGTTATATCACTGGTTATCAACAGTAAGTGTCAAATCGCAAACGTTTAAGAACTTCAAAAAAAAATGTGGATTGTATAACGTTGCTGGATGTGATTTGAGAGTAAACTGCTAGACATAAAAAGCATAATGTTACTGTGAGACAAAAAGGCAGATTTGTAGTGTAGAGTTACTACCAGCAAACTGATAGCTGATTGCTAAATAAAGCAACAGGGATTAGCTAGCAAGGGGAGCTAACCTAAATAAGAGACACTGATTTCCAATGTAGCTGACCAGCATGTATATTTAAACTACTGTCTAAACAAAAGTATAATTAACCAATAAGGTGCGACTGCTGGACCTTTCTCAAACGAGCTGCTTTGATTGGCCAGAAGCGTTCTCTGAACTCTGAACAGGGCCCACCCCTGGCTCTACAGGTGCACAAATCACTTTTGCTCCACATTTCACTGAGATATGTGGTGAAAAAGTGAGAGCGAGCGGACTTGTCATTTGTGAGCAAAAAAACAACATTTGAGACTCGTAGCGGCAAATTCAAGTAGGTGTTATTAAAGACTTGTGTTTCTAGAAAAATATCCAAGTAAAAAATGTATTTATGAGAAAATATTCTACAGGTGTGCAACTCTCATTGCGTGAATTCACATACTGATTTGCGGATCGGGTGTGTGAATGTGTTTTGCACCATATTCACTGCAGCAACTGTAGAAAAAATGTGAGCATATGAGTTTCTTAATTTGTGATTCGTAGAAAAGGATTTGTACACCTGCAGTGAAGAATTTGAGAAGGTGTTGCTGTTGTGTTATGTTTGTGGGTGAGAAAAAAAAATTCTACAAGTTTGCAGCTCCTAAAGCATTTTTCTCTGTGACTTCAAATTTCCTGATACACATGTGTGACTATTTTCTACAACTACAAATTCCACTGTTGCAGGTACTCAGTTGTTTTGCTCCAATAATACTTTCATAGAAAACAAAAAAAATGGCTTGCTTACCCTCTCTAATACTCATTTACAGTAAAAGTGACAGTTGGACACATTTCATATTTTTAAGACGTGTGTAAGTCACACCAGGTGGATGACGGATGTCTTCCAGGCGACCTTTAGCTGTCTCTAATGAGGACACAAGGAGAGACTTCAAGACAACAAAGGAACACAACAACATGCACAGGCCTGATACAGTATGTACTGTATGCCTTGTCCTGCATAATGATTAAGTACCCACTTCACACTGCAGAGGAGTATGGTTTGCCCTAGTTTATCTGGTGCAGTGACCAGTACTGGACTTCTGAACAGGAAATAAACTATCCAACTTTATATCACAGAGTTTGTCGGGAAAATGTTCATTTGAAAATAAGGGTATATTTCCTTGTCTGAATTAGAATGGGTTATTTCTACATTGAAATGCAGTGAAACAAGGAGAAAGACAGACAAATGATAATAGAATAGTGGGAGTGGAAGTCTATTCACTGTTAAAAAGAGAAAAAAAGTACTTCTTTGTTCAGTTATAAATGGCTGAGAGATGAAAAATAGAGGTTTTATCAAAACCCTTGAGTTCATGGTCATGTCAGAAACATGAAGGTGCAACTACAAAAAAACATGCATGAATATAAGAAAAGTAAGTTTTAAGTGAAAAGGTTGTTCAGCATGTTTTAACCAATATGTTGCTCACCAACCCAACAAAGGCACTGTAATGTAATGTTATATGTTTCTTAGTCACTATACATTTATAGACTGATAATTCCATGCAGGTACAGTATGTAGTCATTAGGGGTATCCTTCCCAGTTCAGACAACATAGCCTAGACTGAGGTTCATCTTCAAAGTCCAGATGAAATAGCATTTCGAGAGTATCTAACAGGATAGACAGGTGGGACATAACATTGGGAGGAATTTTATTTGAATGTTGAAAAGTGGGCTTGTCATAATGAATCTTAACTCTGTGCCGCTAAAAGTTGAAGATTGATTGCTGGGTGGATGTTATGATATTATTGGTTGAAATTAGTTGGTTCAAGCCTACGTATGCACATGTCATATTTTGTTTAAAGGAAGAACACAAATTTTGATAATAAGAATACGAAGAAACTGATTTTTTTTGGCATATATATATATATATATATATATATATATATATATATATATATATATATATATATATATATATATATATATATATATATATATATATATATATATATAGGTCCGCCATATGACCAGGGATGTGATCTAAAAGGGTTAAAAGGGCATTTTTCATTTCATCTCGACTTTAAAAAGCTTTACATTTCAAATATCATTAATAATGCTTATTTGCATAAGGGGACAGGAAGGTCAGTAGACTATGCCTCTGCTCACTTTTCACAGAAATGAAAAGCTGCATCACTGCAGGCAGCACAGAGCTGCTGTGTCGTCATGGTAGGTGGCTTCTGCCAGGCTGTTTATCCCAGCTTGAGCCATTAGTCAGCCCAGTCGCTTTCTGATTTGTATTCTGGCAATTTTAAACATTGGGTGAGCTGTGGCAAAATGATTCCTTACCTATCAGTCGACATTAAGCCATGTGCAGATTTTCAATAATGACTAATATTCCCATGTGTCCACACGATTTTGAAAAATTGATGGGGAAATATTCCATTATAAGAGTAAATCTGTTCAGTGTGACCCAGCGTAACAACTTTTAGACAGGAGAGAATGATAAATGATGAAATTAATTTTCCCCCAGCATCTTTAAAAAGTAAAACCACACTGAAAGGACAGAGAGAGTGGGTGTTTTGCAATTACAGTTAATAAGTGTTGGACAGTTTACTTGAAAAATGCAATCATTTACACATTACATATTACTCATTAAATTTTTTATTTAATTACTTAAATAATTACTCAACCGCAAATCTAATTAGTTACATTACTCATTACTTTCATTACTCCATCCAGCTCAACAACTTCCACATCCAAATTACATCTTCTGTGTTCAACATGCAGTCAGTCTACAGTTAGGAGATATTTACTGACCATCAACAGGCATCTTAACGTTTGCCCCAGTGACTGCATAAAGTCCCATCCTCTCACTGTAGTTGTGTTGTTCTCACACCCTCAAACTCTCAACTAAATAGACCTTTTTTCACAGCAGACATTTTGACATAGCAGAAAAGGCACATGTGTAATTAGAATTGTGGCTGCATCCAATTTCATTTAGTGTACTATTGTCCTGTTAGCAACCAAGCTAACTCGCTTGCTAAATGTTAATGAGCAAGCTAGTTCACTTGGTTGCTAACAGGGCAATAAATTTAATAAAATAAACATTTGTACCATCGACTCCTGTTTCAGAACTGTTTGCAAACTCTCTGGTGTGAAGCAGTTTATACTCCAGCAGAGGAGAGTTAAATAAAAAGCAGCAAAGCTAACAAGATAGCTTCCTCTGTTTTGGACCCTCAAAGGTCAGCACTGTCAAGACTGCTTGCTATTGGTCAACAGTGTCCTTATAAGTTAATATTTCGTCTGTCTTATGTAGAAAGTTTAAATAAATTGAGTCACAAAACTCTTGTAGTGTTAAACATTCAACTTTATTTTTATCTTTAATTTAAAATTTTGATCTAATACTTTCCATATTTTTCAGATCTGTTCATTTTTCTTGTGGATACATACAAAAGTATGTGGACACCTGAAAATTACATCCTAAATGACACCATTTAACATTTAATTCCCAAACCATTAATATATAGCATATACTCTTCTGGGAAGGCTTTCCACAAGGTTTGAAACCTGGTTGCAGGGAGCGGCTCCCATTCAACCATAAGAGCATTAGAGGTCAGAAACGATGTTGGGCAATACAATCTTACTGGACATCGTGACATCGTAATACATCCCAAAGGTGTTGGATGGGGTTAAGGTCAGGGTTCTTAATGAAAAACAGCCCCAGACCAAAAGTATGTGGGCAGACATATATTTTTAGCCATATGGTGGGCTATATGCCTCAGTCTTCTGCCACTAAAACAAGTTTCACTGCTATGATACAGATGGTATTTCCATGCAGTATTCAGAATCAGATCTGCATGTCCCAGAGGATAATCTTTTCTGTACTTCAGTTTGAATGAATATGTCATGTGGGGTCCATTTCTAATGTACAGTAGTATCTTTAATTTTACTGTGAGTAAATCAGCAACCTTAATTAAGCAGCTCCTCCGAGGCAGTTGAGGTGAAAGACCCATTTTCTTCACAGCAACGCCTGCTGTAGTGGCTGAAAGCAGCTGCAAGCAGTGGGGAGCAGAAGTGAGATCGATACTCTTTCAGCATAGTTAAAATTACCCTCCAATGTGAAATTATATAACAGATTACAATGCTAGAAATTTTGCTGTATTATTATACGAAATTTACCTCTCAGTCTCCATCTGCAGCTTGCTATTTCCAGATGCGATTGCTTCAGCTCATATCAAGTTCTATTTACTTGATTTGCAGCACTTTCCCTCCACTGGTCATTAAATCCTGGATAATGTTCAGTTTTTTTCAAATCTCCAGAGCTCCACACAATTAAAGGTCATAAGCACCCAGTGGTTCTCTTGATTATAGACTTCATTCTAATTGGTGAGCTATTCAAACTGGTGCAGTGAATGGGTAAAAGGTCAAATGCATTTCAGGCGGTGGCATCAGTGTGAAAAGATGTGGGTTGCTGGAGAAGGGAAGACTATTATTAATTCAATTGTCTTGTATATCTTCAAACATATTGTTGCTAAAGAGGACCATAAGAACTCAACTGTTGTTTTTGTGGAGATTTTTGGTTTTGTCTGCCGTTAAGCCAGATACTATATATGTGCCCCACTGAGCTTGTACAGCAGCACTGGTGTCAGGCTAGTTAGAATACAGACTAGGCATACTTATTTGCATAATTAGTAACTTTTGTTGTTGCAACATAGACATTGTTTGCATCATCACCTATGTAAGTAGCTATGAGTGGCCACATATCTTCTTACACACAAATAATGGAGAAATTGTTCGCCTCATTAAATTGCATCTAGTAATTAATGTAAGGCAGCAGTCAGTGTCTCTTTTTTAATCACAACGCTGGTACGATTCTAAAACAAATTAAAGACCTGCAGATGTTTTAACTTGCTCAATTTGTTCAATTAGCTTTATTCAGTAAAAGTCCACTGGCTATAGGGTTTTGTTTGATACAAGCAACTTTCCTAAACTTGCAGGTCAGCACGACAGGACCTCCAGTAAGGCTAAAGGGCAACACACACTGGCGTTGTATGACGCACATACTGTTTCCTATGTCACTGTTGTACACATCCCCTAAAACTGAGTGGTTCACAGAGCCAAGAGTCAAATCATGTGCCTGTATCATACTATACTACAACAGAAGCTGAATGTACACTGGGAATGTACATTTACCCCTGGGTAATGGCATAACCAACATGAATTGGCTTTACACTCTTATTACTTCACACCTCAAGGTGCTAAAATCACAACAAGTACCAGGAACTGTCACATCTGAGGGTTTACGACCTGTATAGGGTGTCCTCTTTTCTCATGTAAACAATACTGTACATGATCAAAAATAGCAACATGAAACATGAGCAATGAAAATCTTTGTGTTTAGTTTCAGATGTTCACAAATTACAGTACCACATATGATATGTACCCAACCTCATATAATATGTTCATCATTTGAAGCCTACTGGATGAGTGGCAAAGCATTTCAACTCTACAGCAGCAGTCTAGTGGATAGTGTCATTTTGATATATGTGACATATCGCTGCCTGAATGAATATGATACTGCAAATATACTCTGCATAGTTAGTAGTTTTACGATATGTCAGGCAAAGCCTGAACAAACCCATACCTGATTGCATCATGGGAAGACAGTACAGTATTTTTCACATGTATTTAAACAAATAATTGGACATTTTGAGAAATGAAAACTGCACCTCTAAATCTCACAAATTAACATGTTGTATCTCCATATGAAAACCAACATGTAAAAACGATTAGAGGTCACTGTGCCCAGCCAAGAAATAGTCTAGCACAGAACCTGCCATAAGATCCCATGTTGTTATTACATTGGAGTAGGTGGATTGTCTTACCTTTGGACAGTGCCAGGCTTGCTGTTTCACCAGCATTTATGCTAAGCTAACACAATGTCTATACAGCCTGCAGTAGCGAAAGCAGCACGTTAGCAGAGCAGCAGCAGCTTCAGTCCTCTCAGTGTCATAAGATGGATGTAAGTACAGTATTGAGTGCAGGTCGCCTGCAAAAGTTTTAGCAGCATTCAGAACTCAACACACAATCACTGTGGTAAAATGTGTAAAAGAAGACAATTGTCTTGAAGTGTAAAAATAAGATTCAAAACATGTTTCTCAGCAAGATAGAGAATAAACATAATTCTCAAAATGTCAAACTATCCCTTTAATGGAATATGAAAACAAAAACTATGCCAGTTTGAATTTTTGATTTTACAGAAAGTCAAGTAAAAGAAAGATCAGCTTTGATGATTAAATTCGACTTGTGTAAGTTTAACTGAGGTAAAAGTAAAGGACTTCAGTAAGTTATTTAAGTATTGAATATAACAGTGTGAACAATTCAATCACTTTTAGAAACAAGCAGAAATATGACATCTCAATCTTCAGCCTCAGAAAACTTAATCATTGTCCTTCACAGACACCGTGACTCCTCGTCTGTCCACCAGTCGTCCCTCTTGAGTTTCCTGCCGGTCACCTGACCCTTCTCCTCCCCGCATACCTGTCCCTCATCACTTTGTTAAGCAACTGTACATAAATACCAGCCACTTTCCTTCTCCCATTTGCCCGATTATCTTTGTTGCCCTCCTGCTGTAGTGTTTCAGCAATTCCTTCCTACCTATACCTTCCTGTAACCACCTTGCTATCTGCCACCTGGGTTTAAAACGTGCTGCATGTCTCTGACCTGCCTTCCTCCATTTGCCTATTTAGATTTATTTGTCGGATTATGTTGATGAATCCAAGTTGTTTAACCAAAGTTTCTACTAATTCCACCTGCATTTGGCTCCATTTTTTTTACAACTAGAGATGATTCAGTATATCTCAGATTTGGGCCAATGCACTGACATTATTGCACCAAAACCTTTGGAAAACACAAGATGAACCGTCAGCTTTTTTCTGTATTTAGCAGCTCATAGGTCATTTATTTTTGTATGGTCATTTAGTCCCCAAGTGCATCAATTGTTATGAGATTGGAAAAAAAAACTAAATGATACAAACAGAATTGATAGGCCAGTCCATCAGTAGTCCAACTGACTGTATGCTCTCCAAAGCTGTAGTGTAACTGGGTCTCTTCATTAACTTTACATTAGCTGTAACATGTGTATCCATCCAACACTTCATTTCTGGTAACAAAAGTTGAGGTAGCTGTGGAGGTGCTGACAGGAGCTTAAAACCAGAGGCTCACTCCCAGATGCACTGCAGCCTTGGAGAGTTTGCTGTCAGCACAATGGTGGGTTAAGCAGATCACTGAGAGGTGCCAGGTGAGGTCTGTGCTCAACATACGGACCAGTGAACCAGTAAAATGATAAATGCTCTGGCTGGTGAAAATAATGAATGATAAATGCCGTACAGAGATGTGTTACTGAAACTCATAATACTTCAATTCAGTGTCATTTAAAAAGAAAATAAATACTCTTGAGAAGCAAGTGAAGTTGTTTTTTTCTATCCTTCACTAAACTAAGGACAGAAAACATCATTAGTGATGTCATTGAAATTAAATATTACTGCACTGTTAATCCACTCACGTCTTTTAATTTTCTCTTTTAGGAATACCAAATCGACATCATCTTTGCTCAGACATGGACAGACAGCCGTCTCAGATACAACAGCACAATGAAAATATTGACTTTGAACAGCAATATGGTGGGACTTATTTGGCTCCCAGATACCATCTTCAGAAACTCCAAGAATGCAGATTCCCACTGGATTACAATGCCGAACCAGCTCCTCAGAATATGGAATGATGGGAAGATACTTTACACCTTGAGGTAAACACAGAAAAGCTTTTATTTGGCCAATTTATTCTTCCTCTCTTCAGTGTCTCAGTGAAGAAATACACTGCAGAGTTAAAGCTTTAGAATTAATGTTTTTGCATACCCAGACAAATTTGAAATGGAAATATTATAATTATATTCTTCATTAATGAATAGTGCTATCACTATAACCAGTACACAACTTACAGTATCATTTAGTTACAGTATACGGCTGCTGGCCTGTTGATATGCATGTGTATTATGAAATTACTTGTTGGGATGCACAGACTAAAGTCGACTGTTACTGAAGTAACACTAGGTTTGGTTGTGTTTCGGTGTTTTATGACTGGACATATGCCAACCACATTATAAAGGGAACAATAGTCTGGATAAGTTCTTGAGTGAAATTCCAAATAAGTAGCTTGAACGTACTATATTACCCAGTAAGAGTATTAGCCAGGTTAGTTAGGCATATAGGCATGCATATACTGCATACTGTTTTGATTTCATGTACTGTACTGTACCTTTGCTCTCTCTATTTGCCTGCTGAATGCTATCATGCAAAACCTTTTTACTCTGATTCTGGTGATTCTGTTGTTTTAACTTGTTGAATAGTTACATGACATGTGTCCCAATGCACAGCAGGAACGAAGCTGCTCATAGAGCCAAAAGATAAAACAAATTTTGCACAGAGATGAGGCAACTCCCTCTCCAATCTTGAAGAAGAATAAATCAAGTTTTAAAGTTTAGGAAAACAACTGCTTATTATTTAAAGTCCCCCTCTACTCAAAAATATGTTTTTCGCCTTCCAATAGTTGGATGTTTGAGCTTCACTGTGCAGAATGATGTACAGTATGTGCAGAGTCTGACACTGGAAAGCTGTTTTCACATTCATCTGCTGTGCTCATTGAAAATACAAATTTTAGTAGCGGGCCTGTGAGCATGATTTGTGGCCTCCAGTGCACAAACACTGAGAATGGACTTTACAGTGAAGTATATGGACACAAGTACATCTTGTGTCCAGCAGTTAAATTTCTGAAATGAAACATATTTGCATATTTATTGATTCTGGATTTTTATGGAGGGAGAAGGATGAGATGTAATTTTAAGGATTTTGTGGAAAAAACATACGACACACAAATTATTATTCAAAGTAGAGTATTTTATATACATTTTAAAACATGTCTGGAGGAGATCTTCAAAGAATAGTCGACATTTTGGGAAATATGCATATTTTGCTTTCTTGAGAGTAAGATGAGAAGATTGATCTTCTGATCTAACTCTTGAAAAGAAAGTGAATAAGCATGTTTCCCAAATGTCCAACTATTGCTTAACGTTTGAAAGTATTAGTATGCATTTAATTTGTACTGCACTTTTCATTTGCAGTGAATCTCAAAGTGCTACAGCGTTAAAAACATAAACATATAACATGAAGAAAATAACAAGAGTTAAGATGAGAAACACTGAGAAACACTATGCTATGAAGATTGGTACAGTATGTAGTGCATACTCATTTTATTCACTAAGAAATTTATGCAAAACACTTTGGGACACAAACATTCCCCAAAAAGAGCAGTGGAAAAGTAATTAGCCTGTCATTACCAATTGTAAGTGCAAATTGCCTGTGTGAGCTTAAAGACCAATTTACTAAGGCAGCCACTCTCGTGCCCTAAAGCCCTTTTTGTAATTGGAGCACTCAACATTAATATGAACTGCTCCTTCAGTAATAAGCATCTCTAAACTGTCCTCAATCTTTTTTGGCACTGGCCTTATGTTTAAACATAAGACATCTCCAGATTTAAATTGACAATGTTTATAAGGACTTTTCTGAGTTTTTAGCTTAATCTTTTGTACATATGTGGATATATATAAGATTCCACTGCCTGTAAAAGAACATGTTGGACTCCTGGAAATGTGACAATTCAGAGATTGCGCGCGTATTTCTGCAAGAACAAAAGAAGTATCACATTTGCTATGAGTGAGTCAAGTCACAAACAAAGTCCAGTGAGATTCTCCCTCATGGAGCTCTATTGATATTGACTATTCAGGAGCGTGCAAACTTTGAGGAGTAATATCCGTTGATGGCATGAGAGAAAGACAATGAAATGTCATTTGGTATTAATTGAGCATTGGCTTGGCTGGAGTAAACAGAGATGACATTTTGTGATATCCATGCCTCTCCCACATGCACGGTATTGTCCCAATTCCATGCTTTAATGAGGTTGAAAGATCATACCAGAATTACAGTACAAAGATTTCTTTCCTCTGCTTCTCCTATGTTTTCTTATCTTTGTTGATTCATTCACATACTGATTTTTCTTTTTCTCATACTGTGGACTTCATTTTGCACTCTGTGTATTGAGTGGACAAAGCCCATTGTTAAGAGGAACTTCCAGGTTTTAACATATTTTCCTCTCCTTTTCTTCTCTGTTTTCTCAGTCAGGTGGTTGTATTTTCAAGGGAACCCAAATTTGAAATGCTTATCTTCATCTTAATTTAGGCTGATCTGTCAAACCAGCCAGTTTGAGGTCAGGGCACTCTTAACGCTGCCTGCAGCCTCTTTTCCCAGGGAGATAAGAAATGTGACTTGCTTTAACTGGTTTATAATTGAAGGTCAACGACATATTGGCTGCATGATTACATCCACAGTTTTGTCTGGTCTTAAGGGGCAGCTGGCCTTTGGCTACATCACCGATCTTTCTAACTGCAGATTTCCCCGAGCAGTTACACGTGATAATATCTGTGCAGGTTTGTTGAAGCACACGTGGTGCCAGAGCAGTGAGAAATATCAAGATATACAATGTCACATTGTCTCTCCACACCAGTGTTTCTCAGTCCTGGTTCACAGAGTGGATACAGCTGGTCACTCAATATCCCTGAAAATGTGTTTTTTATCAGAGTGGTGAATTAGAGGCCACTGAGGGCTGCCGACGGTCTGTCAACAGTGCAGTTCCTTGGTTGCCACTGGAGGCTCATTAAAGTAATCCCCCTTTAATTTTTCCTAGTGAGGTATTGAGTCACACGGATACTGTATGTCGTTTATAGCAACATTACAGAGAGAATGCAATGATATTTTCAACTACTGTATATTTGATTTATAGCTCAAGATACTTGAACTACTAACAAAATTAGTTTGGCTTCTAATTGAGGATATTGATATTTACTGGGGCTGCAACTAACAATTATTTTATTATTGATTATCTTTCAATTATTTATTTACTCAGTGTCACAATTTGTTCGAACTAAAGTCCAAAACCCAAAGATATTTTTAAATATAAAGCAGAAAAGCAGCGAATCTTCACAGGGGAGTTACAATCAGGTTGGAGTTTTTGCTTGAAAAATAGCTGAAAGAATGATCAGTTATGAAAGTACTGGAAATTAAAGATACTCTATGAGCTTTCTTTTTTTCAACTTGCATTGCTTACATCCAAGTTTGCTAGCTTGCTTTCATCCCCTGTGCATTTTTCTGGCACTTTCTCCCTTTTTTGGTGTGTGTTACCACCACCTGTCAATCAGAAGAGTAGTGTGAAACCATTGGCAGCGATGTGTATCATGTCACCCGCATGGTCAAGAATGTGTATCCTTGTACGTGTGGACGAGATTTAGAATCAAATGCAAACTGGGTCAAAGTTCTTATTATTTGATTTAGATATTTTCTGCCAGAGTTTGCAAAACTTTTTAAAAAATACTGTAATAAAAATGGAGAATGATGTTCTTTACAAGTTCATGTGTTTTTGTAACGGTTGTTGACTACAAACAGTCTTTAGGGGAATTCAAGAAGTGGTTGTACTGGGTTCTTCCCCTCCCCTGTAGAACATGTACTGTAACTTCATTATTTATTTATGTCTCACACCACTTGTGAAGAATTGCTGCCACACTGGCGGTTGAGACATAGTTACCAGCATTTACATCCACATTCATGTATTTATGTCCACATTAAGAGAGACTGCATATGACACTTTAAAGGTCAGAACGAAAAAAAAAATCCTTTCATACCCTAGATCACAAAATAATGCTGTTGTTGTCTTCGCAGACTGACTATAAATGCAGAATGCCAGCTACAGCTGCACAACTTTCCAATGGACGAGCACTCCTGCCCACTCATCTTCTCCAGCTGTGAGTACACCTTAGTATCAACAAAGTACTCCATTTTCTGTCGTGTGTTTCTGGTTATTATGTTGAATTGTTTTTTCTTTCTGTACAGCAAGTACTCATGTACAGTTAGTTCATGTGAGTATCTGCTGAAACACCTGGATATAGCTGCTCGTGGTAGAAAGGTAGAAGATGAAAAACAGAATCATTTCTGAAGTGGCCACTTCAAGGCAAACACACTTTTAGAAGTCCAAGTGATCTAAAATCGATTTTTAAACAGCAAAAGTAGTAATGAGGGACAATGATGGCCAGGGGACTGAAGGACGATTCAAAAACATTCATGTAAGAGTGATTTATGTTCCGTTGTTTATGCCATGCCCACTGCTGCACTACACTGTGTACTGATACTTCAGAGTGTACAGATTAGTTTCTTCTCTGTCAATAGTCATTTCTTTGTGCCAGTCTTTTTGCAATGTTCTATTACTCAGAGAGGGAAACTTTAAACACAGAGACTGTCAGTAGTTACATTTGTACAATATGGAGCTTTATGGATTCACTGCATTGCCTAAGTATACTTCCATAGTATTTATACTATTGTCCAACAAGTATAAAATATCTTAACTTTGATGACTGTGCTGCCCTGTTGCCTTGACATCATGGAGATCCACATAATATGTACAATGATTACTGTCCATTTGTCAAAACCTGCTGTGAATTGAGTTCATTCAGAAGCCATCATAGGGAAGCAGCATGTTAAATCCTTACTTTTTCACATTCAGGCCCGTTTGCAGGTCGCTATGGCAACATTTGAACAATCTGGCTTAATGGGAGTTCATACAGAGGTATCTACAGAACTAAAGGAAAGATAAGTACGGTAATCTGAAGCTTAAGTGCATTTAGGTCCGCTAAAGTACTAAACTGCTTAAACACCACTAGCAGACTGTCTGTCCTTTATAAAAATAAGTATATAAGTACATAAGGTGCCATGAAACACATCTGTATCACAAATACATACAATTCCTTAAAGGTAGCATCAGTAGAGACGCAAATTCATGCAGATTCACTGAAGTGAATGTCATCAACATCTGTTTCCAGTGCAAACAGCTGATGAAGTAAAAGAAGCAAATGTATGTCAAAAAGAACAAGAGAGCAGTTTTCTACTAAGGGCCAAATCCACAAAGAATGGATTTCAACCGCACCATGACTTGTGCAGCATTTGCACCTGCAAGCTGCCCCATTTTAAGGTCCTATTCACAAAAGATTTTGCGCTAATGATATGCCGGCGCAAACACACCCATAAAGTTTTGGAGCTGACTGCAGTTTGCCCTTATTTTACATCTGTTTGAGGGAGCGGAGTGGTTTCCAGTGTTTGAGGCTTTTCTCCACATTTCAGCACACAGATTGGGCCATAATGAAAACTGCAGAGAGCACAAAAGCCTTAAATTGTGTTCCTTTAATTAGCAGAGGTGCACACACACAGAGCTCTCAACAATCACAAACCAAATTTCATGTATTTTGCTTCTTTTACTTCTATAGTGTTTCTCATCTATAACATAATCTACTGAAATGTCTATCAAAATAGGCTACAGCTATATATGACTCAAGCAGGTTTGAAATATATTAGATTGATGTCAGAACATTTCAATTATGTTGTTCAGGTGTCACTGAATGTACCTGGGATTTTGCAGAAACATCAGTACTGATGTTCTGTTTGTTGCCCACAGCTGGCTGTGTGTCACAGCTGGCTGCAGCATCAAACAGCAGTTGAAACAATAACTGTGTCTCCAAACTGAGAAAGAGGCTGTGCGCATTTACGCATGCAGCACAGCAGCACAGCAGCGGTAACTTCATTAACACTGGCTCAGTCAGGATCTGACGGTATTTAATATTCTGTGTTCTGCTACACATCTACACAGATCAGCTGTTACACACAGATTCAGGTTTATATGGTGGAATTGTTTGTAATCAAGCAGCCCTTATGGATGGATGCTGAGCTCCATCAGAGCTGTCAGGACATTTTTATTTTCAAGTAGCTGAAATTCCAAGATAAGCCTCCCACCCCATACCCACTTGATCTCCCCCAATGTCTGACTGAAGATTTCACCCTTGATATCATTCAATATCAATTCAATATCATTCAGGCCTCACAAGCTTGAAGATTTGAAGTGAGAGAGAGAGTGAGTGTCCACACAGTTAGCACCAACTATCTGAAGATGCTGATAATGCCATGCATGTGGCAGTTAGTCTTTGAGAATTAGACTGTTTTTGCAACAAGGCTTATTTGTATAAAAATGGGCCAATTTTGCACCAAATGTATGAATATTAACTAATTGATATACATGCAGATGGAACAGGTGCACCATGACACTATTTGCTTGGCTTAGTTTGCAATGCAGTTCACCATTTGCGGATGCTTTGTGAATCATATGCTAACTTTTTGTCTCATTTGCATGGGTTTAGCAGCTGCAAAAGCTGCACAATCCTCTTGTGGATTTGGTCCAAAGTGTTTCTGTGACCTAAAGCTATTTAAATACTGTACGCTATCCTTTGGTCCAAACTCGCTTCAAGACAGCTCTAAAAGGTGAAATTATTTTACCTACAGAGCAGAAATTGCTCTCTAAAATTCACATTGTAGGTTTTATACCCACTGTTTGATGCTTGGATGTGACCTGTTGCCAGCCTGTCTAGCAGGACATACATTAAACCTCATGATGCTCTGAGGAATCAAGCAGTGTGTGAAGAATGTAGCATACTGTACTGTTGATGTGTTATCTTCTGTGGATTTATAGTGGCCTCACAGAGAGATTTATTATCAAGACTACAGAGTGATTTAATTTGATAAGACCTTGCACCTTGTGCAGTATATTAGAGTCAGTGGACCCATCCTGCTGTGATCCATTAAACCCATTTCCTTACCTAGACATTACACTGGTTTCTATGATGATGTCTCTGTTTTCTGATTAAGTCAGATTTGCTTATCTTTAAAGCCGTCATACCTCTGGGGCATTTGAATAATCAACTCAGTACAGTGTTTCCGCTACCATTGCCTAGGAGGGGCAGCCCACCTTGCCAACAGGACCCCTCATCCCTCCTGAAAGAAACAAATAAGAACAAATGTAACTTATACTATCAGGATAGCGGGAGCACAATAGGCTCGCACGTGTTCATGTGCGTCGCATAGACTGTATATGGTGTGTTGTAATTAGGGCCATAGAGGAGGCTGAACGCACGTAAATGCGTTTAGCCTCCTCTCAAATTCAGAAAGTTTTTACACAAACTTCCATCACTTTACAGCCGTTAGCTCAGAATGGCTCCTACCATAGTTTCTAGGAATGTTTGTTTTGTTTTCAGAGGATCATGTATAATATTAACTGACATGTGCGGCATCAAATAATAATCTGTAAAAAAATATAATGAAGTAAGTAGCTAGCAAAAACTGTAACTGTCTAGTGTATCTAGTGCTGCTGCTTAACATGACAGTAATGTTAATGTAGCTTGATAGTTTGGATAGCTTGACTGCTGATGCATTCCCACTGTGTGTCGTTTGTCCACAATTACTGTAATTAACACCATACAAGTTAAAGTTCCGCTTCATGTCAGACTTTTAAAAGAAAGGCTTTTTACATTTCCAGAGTGAGGGAATCAAGAGAGAGGAGACAGAAGTGAGGAAGAATTGCAGGGAGTAACAACACCCTAGGGTGTTGAAAGAAAAACAAGAAGTAAAGAACTGATTCAAAAGGAGGAAGGTGCAACTGATTCAAGATCAAGAAGAAAACATTTGAGGAAAGAGAAACACAGGTGATGGAGGGAAATGAACAAATTCAAAGCAGGAGGCAGAAAAAACTGCTAAGGTCTGACTTACACCTCTATCTAGATGAATTACTGTTCTGTATATATTTTTAAAAGCACATTGTCCACCAGAAGCTTTCTCATAAATCGACATTTTATCCAGTTTTACTCTACATTTTTATGCTACTCTTTTAGATATGTAGATTTGTTTTACCTATATGTTTTTTAACAAGGTATATGTTTTTTAGCCATCGGATGCTCGGATTGTAAGTTTTAAATCCCCTGGTTGGGTTAGCCTGCCACAAGCGGATTTGCTGCTAGCACTGGCTTGTTTTTAGCATTGGAGCTAGCTAGCCAATGGGGACTGCAGACAACATCACCTCTTTTTTTACTCTATCAACATGTCCTGTGAAGACTGTCAGCTGCTCATCATTTAAGCTCAGTGTAGAGAAATACAACAATAAGGACAACCACCTTACTGCGCACATCTATGACAATAGTGTTGACACCATGTATCCGTATCCGTGACATGCCTGTCCCATGACAAAACTAATGGTTTCAGGGGCCTACTACCCTCTTGAAAAAAATCCTGGGGGAAACACTGAAGTACAATCATGGATGTATAAAGACAGCACCAGGCTTTGAAGAAAATTTGACATAGCGGCAAAACTGTGTAATTGCAGCGTCACATGATGCAGAGATACAGAGATGTCTGTAAATCAGCGGATACATTTTTTTGAGCATCACAAACCCTGTGAAATGACTCGTTTCACTTTCATAACTTGATCTGTATAGGCTGATCACATTTCGAATGTCTAGAAGAGCCACACGATTGAATTTATCCTCATTCAAGTTAGCCAGAGGTATAAATCGGAAGTAGCCGGCTTGGCAGATGCAGAGGAAATGTGGAAGAAGATGAACTTCTTTGGCTTCATGCGCCACTGAGCGACTTTCATAGGAATGAACGGGACCCGCCTCTGACGCTGTATCCAGTTCTCTTTATACATTCATGAGTACAATGCAAATATGCAGCATAGTTGGGACAGCAACTCCGCCAGCCAATCAATGGTTGTGATGTCATCACAGAGAGCCCTGCTGCCGATGCCTGCCAAATAAAATAGATAAATAAATAGCAGGGAAAAACAGCTGTGCAAAGAGGTGCAAATTACAAGGTGCTACATCCAACATGAAAGTTTTCAAATTTACTTATTAGTTTACACTAGTCTGCTACTATAGCTTTATTATGATGATGATATTAAAATGCATATTTGCTTTTTAGATTAGCATTTTTCCACCATGACAAATATGACACAAACCACCCTTGAGCTTTCCCTGAGATACCAGCGCATGTATTTAATCGATAAATGAGGATGGAGAGATCAATGATATCAAAGTCAGTGCTCACGTCAAGTAAGACCAAGATGGAGTGTTCCCCCTATCAGCCTACATAAGGATGTTATTTGTGACTTGTAACAAAGCAGTTTCAGTACTATGTTTTTGGTGAAAGCCAGATTGAAATTGATCATTATCATAGATAATATTCCCTTCAACAACCTGAAGGAGCTGCACAGCAACAAGTTTTTCCAGTATTCTGGAAATTAAAGGTAATTTTGAGATGGGTCTAAAATTGTTCAGAATGGATGGATCAAGGCCAGGTTTTTTAGAAGGGGCTGGACACTAGCTGTCTTAAATTGATCAGGGACATAACGAGGTGAGGGACAGGTTTATTATAGTGAGTACAGCGGGGCCAGTGACAGGTAGGACCTCTAAGGAGAGTAAGATATCAAGATGGCAGGAAGACAGGCACAGATGAGAAATTGTCTCTATGAGGTTGTGCATGGTAATGGGGGCAAAATGGGTTAGTAAATTTAAAACACTCCTAGGTGGATCAAAAGTGGATCGGAAGCACAATCTTGGATCTGAATCTATTGATCTTGTTGACAAAAAATGATAAATACAATTCACAGTCTTCAGTCAAGGTGACAGAGATAGCAGTGGGAGTAGGTTGTACAAGCTGATTGTGCTAAACAGAGCTCAGGGATTGTGTTTATTAGTAGTAATTAGGTCTGAGAAGTAAGCTGTTCTTGTGTCCTTGATTTTTTGATTGAGCAAAGTCAAAAGCTCTTTCATGTGTAGAAAATGAATATTGAGTTTTGTCTTTTTCCATCTGTGCTCAGCCCTCCTGTAGTCCTGCTTACAGCTACGGATTGCATCATTTATCCACTGAGAAGATTTGGTGGAAGCTACTGACCTGCTTGTAATAGGTGTAATGACACTTAATGCTAAGGAACACAGGTTATTGAAATTATTGACCAGATCATTAATGTTAGAGGGTTGAAATTATTTATTATATAAATCAGAGAAAATAGATGAAAACAGACATGTTATTAAAAATGTGGGAACATACTGTTCGCCTCTTAATTGAAGCAGTTGCCTGGATGCAGGAGTCAAATAGAATACATTTATGTTTGGAGACAAGGTCTATCAATGAGAGGGATTTTATAGTTGGGCCTAGAATAAATATGAGGTCAAGAGTGTGGCCTCAGCTATGAGTTGAACCAGAGAACATGCTGCACCAGGTTGAATGAATGAGTAATGTTTAGATATTCAATGGCAAAGTGAATAGATAGGTCATTGATGTGGATATTAAAATCCCCAACAAGTATAATTCTATCATGATTGAGGACAATGGGGGATAGAAATTCAGAAAATTCTACTAAAAAGCTGTTGTTTGGTTTAGGGGGGCAATAGATTTAAATACAGCAGACAGGGTTTTGACAGTTGATTTTAAACATGAACATCTCAAAGCTCTGAAAGTTATCATCAGCAATGTGTTTACAAGTTAAATGGTAGCTGTAGGCAACAGCAAGGTCCCCACCACAGCCAGTGCACCTCCGGGAGTTCAAATAACTGTAGTTGGGAGGGCAGAGTTCGACTAAATGACAGCAGTCCCAGGTCTGGTCTCCGTCAAAATCAGAAAATCCAAATTATAGATAGCATTGAATAGAGCAAATTTAGCTAGAGTGAGGGATTGCACAGACTGCTCAATGATTGTAGTTCTAGTAGTTCTCTTGGGGGGGCAGGGGATTTCCCATAGTGTGACACTGGCCTTTTTCCACTTCCAAAGGACCCGTGTGTAGGATTTAGTTTTAGATTTTAGATCTAGTGGTGAAGTTGCAGATTGCAACCAACTGAATACCGTTCCCCCTCCACTTATATGCGTGTAGTGGCACCCACGATGATCATGAAATTTGTGAAAAACACGAAAGGCCCTCTCTAGAGCCAGTGTTTGGTTTGTCCGTTCTGGGCTACTGTAGAAACATGGTGGGTTCTGTGGAGGTGGACCCACTCCCTATGTAAATATAAAGGGCTCATTCTAAGGTTATGAAAACATGATTCTTATTTTCAGGTGATTATACACTAATTAAAACATACTTATGAATATTATATGCCATTTCTGTCAAGTCCGTTCCACTAGATGCCACTAAATTATACATATTGCACCTTCAATAGATGACTGGTCAAATCTAGATGATTCAAGTGCAGCTACTGTAGCTCTCTTTTAAAGCTATAATATGTAACTATTTCGCATGAAAATGTCTAAAAACGACTAGACCAGTTTTATATATTTTGTTGAATTGTGTACTTACATTATCCCAAATGTTTACAGTTTTCAAACCCAGAGAAATCTATCTATCTATCTATCTCTCTATCTATTGCATCATATCCCCTCTACCAAAGTGTATACGCTCACAAGATGATAATTGTCTTGTGCACATGTGTCTGTGTTGTGGTTGTCCACCACAATGGCATCTATTAAAGAGTATACGCATACAAGATAATACGTCAGCATTGGGATTGTACACCAGAAACTCAAGAAATTCAGTTTTAAGCCACATTTTCACGATAAACTTTTTAGATCTTGGTCGTTTTTAAGTGTATCTTTTCACCAGATGAAGGATTTTAGTCATTGGGTGTCTGGATCTAATGTTATCAGAGAAACAAGCTGAGCAAACGTCAGCAGCAGCTCGGCTAGCAGCCTTTGTCTGCCGAACAGCCTCAGAGAAACACTAATTTTTTATGTGAAACTACTTTATTCTGTGTTTTTACTAGTTTTAATCGCCATGTATGTTTGTTTTGGAGAGGAGGAAACCTCTTGGATAATGCATCTCCTGGTAAAAACCTCCTGAACGATGAACACTGAAGGAATCCTAACCGGGAGAAGCTAGCTGTTTAACAATGAATACAACAACTCCCATGATCCCACACTACTTCACAACATCATCCAACTCCATCTTTTGTTGTTGTTTTGATTGAGAGACCCCTAGCGGCAGAAATTACATATTGTGTGTTTAACACAAAACAGTGCACATGAGAAATGTCATTTGTCTGTGTCAGCTATTCACAATCAGATTCATAGAACCTGTAATCATATACAAGAGTATATAAGAGACCTCAGAGAAAATACAGTGAAAAATTATTTAGAAGATTTTGCATTTTGAGTAAAGAGCTTGATACGTTTTCAACTTGGAAAACTCACTCTGAAAACCCACTATTGTCATTATTACCACAATCTCCAACAATAATCCACAGTTGAATAGAAACACACTCAGGCATGTGGAGAACCACTAACTGAAGTAGAGGTAGATGAGGCAGGCAGAGTGAAAGCCAGTCCAACAAAAAGGTCACTTATAACATTTATCTCATGGAACATACTGTACATCACGGATAGATGATGTTTAAGAGTATGCCAGGGTTCAGTACTTCTTTAAGGTACAGATGACTTGTGATTGCAGATATTGAAATAATACTTAAATGTATATGTAGTTTTATGTAGATGATAAATATGATAATATGATTATATTGACAAAAATGTGACCTGGAGAGTGTAAACCTACAATTTTATCCATCTTATAAATGCATCATGAATTGTGCCTCGAGTTGTTTTATGCAAATGTCTTACAGAATATTTATAAAGTTGCTCATTTAAAAAGAGCTGTTTTCAGCAATAAGCTGTTTTTTTCTGAACATTTTGAATTCGAATAGTAATTGCTGAATCTTTAATGACATCATTAATAGCAAATGAGAGAAGTGTGGCAAATGTTAATGGAATTCATTCATAAAGCATGTTTGAAAACAATTAGTAGTTTGGGCACCATCTTCCGTCACAGTTAATGTTTTTGTTTATTGAAAGCCTATTACATCAAATTGCTATCAGGCAAGATCATAATTTTGTTAGTTTTTCTACTTAAAATGATTATGTGTCTGTTTAAGACAGGAAAGATTCAGGCTAACACCAAAGTAGAAATGGAATGATTAACCCATCATTAACCTTGCATGATCGATTGTAAAAGCACTCCCAGCCTCCATGCACATCATGTGAAGGTCAGGCCCAACATCAAGATGGATTCAGTACATTATTGAACCAAAGTTTTCATTTAATCTACCTTCCTTCTGCCTCTGTCTTCATTCCAGACTGTCTTTTCATTAGCCAGCCTCCAGCACAAGACAAATGTTGCTCTGGGTGGCCCTAGGTCTGTCTGCGGAGGGTATCCATCATTAGGATGTGCCATGTAGCGCCAAGGGTCACACACACACACATGCTCTGTGTAATTGCAGATGGATACCCACGAGATGAGATGATTTACAAGTGGAGGAAGAACTCTGTGGAGGCGGCTGACCAGAAGTCCTGGCGCCTCTACCAGTTTGATTTTATGGGCCTGAGAAATACTACAGATATAATAAAGACTACAGCAGGTAAGCACTGGTTCTTCCCCAAGTTTAACATTTGTACCCATGCTTTTAACAAGCTCAATGAGAACTTGTCAGAGAAATTTGTTTTGTAATGAGTGGCAGAAATCATTTTCAGTTCATTATTTCCTTTAATTAATTGTGCTCAAAATTGTGTTTGAAAGTCTTAAAAACACACGTCTGTCTCCCCTCCTCTCAATCTGCCATTAGGCCACTTTAATTTGCTCTGCACAATGACTTTCTCAGTGACTGCTTTGCAGGTGCCCTGCTGAGTAAGCTGTCCTTTCCTGTCCCTCAATCATCACCCTCAGTTTATGAGAGCTGCTAATAGATTTCCTCTTCCTCATGAATACAGGGTTCTTATATTTCAGATCTCTGACATATTTAAGTTTAAAGTCAGAGAAAACTCTCTTTGGAGCATTTTCAACAGTCGTGTGCTTTACATGTCATCAAACATGTTGCATCAAAGATTCAAGATTCAAAAAACTTTAATGTCCCCACGAGTCAATTTGCTTCCAACACAAATACATACAATACATCATACACAACACAGCATAAGATCCATATCTACTACACTGTCAACATGAATCATGGGAAAAAATAAAGAAAGTTGCAATGACATCTGGGGTTATAGTTTGTTTAAAAAACCAATAGCAGATGGAACAAAGGACAATCTGTATCTATTAGTGCTACCTTTGGGGAGATTAAACTTTCGCCCTGATAGAAGCATCTGGAACTCAACATATAAAGGATGTTGAAGGTCAGATGATGAAGGTCATTAGGGTGGCACCAGTAATCTTACAGCACAGCTTGACAATTTTTCCATTTTGTTCCTGTTTTTAAGACTAAGACTGCCAAACCAGCAAATCATAGAAAGAGAAAGGACAGACTCAATAAAAGAAGAATAAAACATGTTCAGTGTCATGTCCACATTAAAACTTTGCAACTTCCTTCAAAAGAACAACGGCTGATTTGCCTTTTTACGTAAGTAAAATCTGTATCTGCATCAAATTTCTCTATCTGTCTAGAACAGTGTCTAAATACTTATATTGCTGCACTGCTGCCACTGGTTCACCCTTAATCACACAGAGCAGGGACAGGGGGAAGGGGCCTCCTCCGAAAATCAATACACATTTCTTTGGTCTTAGCCACATTTATTTGGAGGAAAGACTGGTCACACCACTTAACAAATTCATCAAGGACTGGGCCATGATCTTGCTCCACACTATCCTGCAGAAGACTCACGATCACGGAGTCATCAACATACTTAAGGATAAATCTTGATACATGATTGCTCTGACACTCATTTGTATATAAAACAAGTAAAAGTGGTGAAAGCACACAGCCCTGAGGGGATCCAGTGGAAGATTTCTGGATAGGGTTCCATTAACCCGGACCCTCTGAGATCTGTTCATTAAGAAGTCAGTGAGCCAATATACTGTACTAAAATCCATATTAAAATTAGGTAAGAGCCTGTGTGCAAGGACATGTGGCTGAATACAATTAAAAGCATGCTAGGAACTTCCTGTTGTTCCAAGGAGAAAACAAGAAAATACATGAAATGAGATTAGGTCAACAGCTAGTATATGGCTGGACCGCGTATGGTCAATGTGTGAAATTGTGGCCAGTTTGTTACAGGGATAGGCGGTGGTAGTGTCTATAATGTGAAGTCCTGGATATTAAATACTACTACAATACTTTCCACTCATATCTTGGGATGTTTAATTTGAAATAGAACTTATTTTAATTCTAATTATAACTAATCTAATTACCTGTTAACTCCACCTGCTCTTTCATGTGTTTAACTCTGTGGATGTCTGTTGTTTTTCACTCTGTATTGAGTGTTTTGTCAGAGTGATGGTTATTTGGCGTGCTTTAACTATGCGCTCTCCCTCATGCCTCCTGGCACATGGAGGGCTGTTTTTTCTCCTACTCTGTGAGCTTGCGCTGTTTGTCCCGGCTCAGATGCAGCCAAAGCCATTTTTCATGTGCAGCAGCCCCAGGCGCACCACTGGGTGAGCTGCCGACGTCATCCCGAGGAGCGACATGACGCTCCCCACCAGCACTGAGGCGGCAGACCTCACGCGCTGGGACAAGCGCAACAATGCCTCCACTTGCTTCTCCAACAGTCGTGCAAACATGCCACAGGAGTCCAGGTGCAGACTGAGGTAGTGTGTCTGCTAGCTCGGCTGTAGGGCGCTCTAGCATGCAATAAATTTGGAATGAGCTGCAGTCAATGAGTGAAACTGCTGTAAACAGAGCCTGGCATCACCAGCACAATTCACAAAGGCCAGAGCAAATAAAACATGAGCTCACAGATTCTTCTGGTTCCTAGGTTACTGTAAATGCCCCCTGAGGACGTAATAGAAAACCTTTTGTGGTGATTCATTTTGAAAGAGCTACAGCCAATGGAGAAATTCCAACATTTGGCCGGTTGCACCAATACTGTAACTTCATCACTCAGTCAGTTAGTCAGTCAGTGACGGACAGACATTCCTGTGTGTAGGCCTGGCTCCACTGTTGCAATCCAACCAAAAATACTGTACAGTTGCCAGGCACATCACTTCAATAATTTCCCCGTTATGCCATCAGGACCAGGGCTTTTCCTCTCTTTAATACGACCAAAAGATTTACATACAATCACCTCATCAATTCTAATCTTACTGCCTGCAGGCCCATATCTAAAATTAGAAAGCTCATCATTGAAATCATAGATATCAAACCTAGAGTAGAATTTGTTTAACTCTTCTGCCAATTCAGCATCTGGCTTCTCAGGATAAAATATTCTTCTGTCCTTGTTCTACATCTAAACCATGGACTGGATCCCTTTCCAAGCATTGAGTAGCCTACCCTTTATTCAGCTCACCCTCCACTTTATTTTTATATCTAATTTTATCTCTCTTTTAACTAGTTTATTTGCCTCCCTCCTTTCATTGTGATCTTCCTCATAATAAGACAGATTCTTCTGATTAAGAGCATGTTAAAGAGATTTACTAATCCAGGGCTTATTATTGGGGAAAATAGTACATGTTTTGCAAGGAATCACCATACTGTATTTTCACAAAAAGAGATGTAACTATAGACCGTGTTTGTGAGATCACATAAGTCAGAGTCTTTAAATAGATCCCAATCAGTACATTCAAAGCAGTCCTTCAGTTCCAGTGTAAAGTCTTCAGTCGAGACCGGAATTACTTTTTCCGTCCCTTCAGGGCTGTTTGATAAGTGGGGACCAAATGAACAGTGCTGTGGTCTGACAAACTCAGAGGAGTCATCACGTAAAATTTATAAGCTCCTCTAATGGTGCCATAACACTGATCCAATACTTTACCCCGTCTTGTTGGACAGGTGATGTACTGGAAGAAATGATTCAGAGACTCAGTTCTATAAAAATGATTAAAATCTCCCATGATAAAATTGGGTGCATCAGGACATATAGTCTGTAAACACTGCAGTTTTGACCGGGGTTGCTCTTCCGTTATCCACATTTGCCTTATGGTGAATATAAACGACTGTGACAAATAGTTGTGTGACATTCACGTAGCAAATAAAACAGGCGAAGTGAAACAGATAAAAGTTCAATATTAGGGGTACACACAGTGTCCCTAATGACCACAGTTTTGCACCATCAGCTGTTTACATACAGGGACACAGTCTCTCTACCCCTCCTTCCTCATGTCCTTAGTCGAACACTCCTGTTCCTAGTAGAGTTGGCATTCTCTCCAAAATCTTTCTGGATTGCTGGTGGAATAAAAATTTCAGGTTCCAGTGCTGCTTCATTAGTGTTTCAGCACTCAAGAAGAAACTCCCGACTATACTTCAATCCATGAAGTTGGTCAAACTCACACAGGGTGAACACAGCCACAAAAAGTGTCAGAAACACGAGGAAACAACGACAAGACAAGACACGACTACTTCTGCCGGTCGCTATTAGTGCAGCACCCCCGACCTGAGAGCAAGGACATAACTGCCAGTGTGCCAGACTTCTGCAGTCTGATATTCATTTCACAGGCTTATTATGCAATTATATTATTCTACTACTAATATTAACTGATATCAGCTGAAGAGATGAATCCGTTCTAAGAGGAAAGGGAAGCTGTATGCTATCTGCGTAGAGCTGACTCAGCTCTCTATTTTTAGAAATGTTAAATATCATTTGCATATAGTATTTTTCATTAAATTTAACCTTCACAGCAAGCCACTGAAAACCAGACTAAACAACATGCAGCAAAGCATATAGGATGTTAGTAATGAAGTCATATCACACATAGATCTTTGAAAATGTCCTGTGTCCTTGAGAAATCAGTTGTTTTCACACACAGGTGATTATGTGGTGATGACGGTGTACTTTGACCTGAGTAGAAGAATGGGCTACTTCACTATTCAGACTTACATCCCCTGCATCCTCACCGTGGTCCTCTCCTGGGTGTCCTTCTGGATCAAAAAAGACGCCACTCCAGCCAGAACCGCTTTAGGTAAAGTACTGTGGACTCATTGCAGTTCAGAAGGTCTGTTCATACCGGCACGCACTGCAGGCTTACATTTGAAAAACAGCTTTGAATAGCTTTCATTAAAGCTGTAGAGATAATTAGGTAACAGTGTTGCAGACATCACCTCAACTTCCTACTTTTGAGCTTTTTTTTTCATTTGTACACTTTAATCATGTTTTTCTTGCCTCTTTTGAATATGCTCCGTCTTTATGTGCTGTTATCTGCACTGCATGGATATTTGTTCATCACTTAACTTGAGTCACTGCATCTGCTTCTTCTATTCTGTTATGCTTTTTCCCTCTTTTGTACATGCTCTCTATTTGTTGTTGTGCAGTCCTGTGGAACATTTTGGTGAAGGTAATTGATTCATAATTTTTCTTTGCTTTTTTTCTGTCAACATTTGATCCATTATTCACATGTTTGAGTGATGATGTGTTTGCCTAGATCTTTAATCAAGGATTGAGAGAAAAATGTTACTTTTAGAAGGATGTTGCAGAAAATATGAAGAAGCTTTGATAGCTGTTCTGCAAACATGTATGTGTTTACCTCAACGTAATTATGCCTCTTTTCAACATTACAAGTGCAAAGTAGTGAGCCATCTATGCCAGCCTTTCGGGAAATTATATTTTTGGCTTTTTAGTAATTTTCCCTCAGTATTTAATGGAAGAACCTAACAAACTGTGCCTTCTATCACTGGTGACCCAGTATCACCAAAATGTTACATCAGCCAATGTCACACCGCCCTGCTGTTGTATCATCTGCTCAGAGACGTTGTGTGCGATACTGTACGTTCACGACTGATGAAAAGAACAAAGGTAGAAAATGAATAACGAGTGCCATTAATCTGTCATCTTTGCTTTAAAGCTTCTGGATCAATTGCATGCAAATCAAGAGAAAGAATGAAGATAATGAATGCATCATAGATGTAGGCTGATTGTAAAAGTACAGGGACAAGGCAAGCCAGTGAGGGAATAAAAGATAAAGCACTTTAGATGTAATCCCAACCTGCATAAAGGATCAGGGTGAGTCAGCCTATGGCAGCACACTTTTCAGCTCAGGTCTGAGCCTCAATAGCATAGTATCAGTAGCAAGTTAGCGCACGCTTTCATTAGATTTCAGCATTATTTTGGCTGAATTCTTTAAGAAGGACACATATATTGGGCCCTAAAGCCATTTATGTTTGATACGTCACATACAGAACCTCACAATTTCATCCACATTAAGCTGTCAGTAAAGATAAATGCCTCTGAAAGTTTTCTTCTCTTCAAATCTGTTCATTCTATTGTTTAAAAGAAAAACTCTCGAGTCTGTGCCAAAGCATCGGCAGAAGGCAGGTAAGGGTAATCACTGTAGCCAGCAGAGGCTAAAGGAAAAGTGTGAGATGTCCGCCTGAAATAGATGGGGCCAGCTTGTTACCATGGGAACCTCAGTGAAACAGTCACAGATGGTTTTTTTTCTTATGGGCATCTCTATAATGCTTGTGGAGGAAGGAGATGGGAGAGGGGAATGAATGAAATCATCCAGAGATGCTGGAGAAACAGATATCTTTCTTATGTCTGTCAATCAGATTTACACCTGATTGGATGCGTTAACAAAATCTGTCGAAGTGAAAATGCAGTTTTACTTGTAGTAAATCCAGGGAGCCTTAAAGGCATAATATGTAATTATTCCACATTAAAATGTCTAAAAACAACTAGACCCATGTCATATATATATTGAGTTGTGTACTTAAATTACCCCAAATGTTTCCAACAATGTTCAAACCCAGAGAAATCTGTAATTTAATCAAAGTAACGGATCGTTTCATTTGGTCCCATGTCAATGGCGTCATACCTCCTCTACCAAAGAGTAAACACGCACGAGATGCATACGGCGGCGCTGTGTTTGTCCGCTACAGTGGCGTCTACCAAAGAGTGACTTACACACACACAAGATAATACATTGGCAGAAACTGTTATAAATGGACTTTTATTCAGTTTAAAGCCACATTTTCATGATAAATTTAAGTCATTTTTAACTGTATCTTTTAGCCGGAAGAAGGATTTTAGTCATTGGACGTCTGGATCTTAAGTTATCAGAGAAATAAACTGGGCAAACGTTAGCAGCAGCTCGGCTAACAGCCCCTCCAGGAAGTCCGGTCGTCGCCGTACATCATCGGAGAAACATTGATTTTTTAGGTAAAACAGCTTTAATTAGTATTTTAACAATTTTAATTTTAATTTTAATCTGCGTTTGTTTCTGGAGAGGAGGAGACCTCTGCGGATAATTCGGCTCCTGGGAGAAACCTGCCGTATGTCTGGATCTAAAGTTATAAGAGAAATAAAGCAAACAAGTGTTAGCAGCAGCTCAGCTGCAACAGCCCGCGTATTGGACATCCGGTGGTCGCCATACATCGCCGGAGAAACATGGTTTTTTTAGGTGAAACAGCTTTATTCAGTGTTTTTACCTGTAATCTCCAGGTCCGTTTGTTCTGGAGAGGAGGAGACCTCTGCGGGTAATTCAGCTCCCGGTAAAAACATCCTGAACGATTAACACTGGAGTAATCCCATCCCGGTGAAGCTGGTTATTTAACAACGAAGACAACAACTCCCATGATCCCTTGCTACTTCACACCGTCATCACACTCCGTCTTTTGTTATTGTTTTGATTGAGACCCCTAGCGGCTGAAATTACATATTGTGCATTTAAAGCTACTCTAATTAATATTTTTATATCAATAATGGATCAAATGATGGTGTGCACTGTGAAAGTCGTCATATGACAGCATATCTCTGCCAAAAACCTGGGAGCGTAAAGGAGATCCACGCGTGGGGATGTAGAGTAGTCACATGCACAGTTCAAGCAAGCTTTTGCAAGAGCTTTCACAGCACTCACCCACAGAATATGTCTGCTCGCACAAGCAATATTGTAGCCTGCAAGGGGAAAACCACGCGCTGAGCATGAACAGACTCCGAAGGAGCATGTGACTGTTATCCCCAAGCGCACAACTACTATCACTGTTCTCCTGCTCGCAAAACTTTCACCTGCTGGCTCATGAGTGTTTTTTCTTTTTGGCAGTAAGTGGACAGACCCAATCACCATTGATAACAGTCACGCACCCCTTCGGAGTCTGGTTTTCTTGCAGGCCACAATATTGCTGGTGCGAGCAGAGATATTCTGCATGTGAGTGCTGTGAAAGCCCTCACCAAAACAATATGCATGCATGGCTGTTTGAGTTGTGCACACAACTCCTCTACATCCATGCACATGGATCTCATTTGCGCTCTGAGGTTTTTGGCAGAGATATGCCGTCATTTCGTTGCCCGTAGTGATGAACCCACAGAGAATTATCACCCAACTATGCAGTTTCCTTCAGCTTTAAAGAAAATTTTATTATCTTTCAGCTCATTGTTTTGGTTTTACGGCCTGCAACTGTACTGTTTTGGTTCATTCTCACAACTCTCGCTAATCTTGTTTCCAGATGCAGCAGGCAGCTATTTTTCAGTGAAAAAACACCAACACCAAATGGCAGAACAAAAAAAGTTAGCAACTAGCATTTAGCAGCTTGAGAGCCAAATATTTCCCTCAGGAATTGGTGGAGACCAAAAACCTAAAAAAGACACCAAATATTGAACAAACACAACTCCTAATGAATGATAATGTTACTCTGTATCTGCTGGATGTATAGGCTGTTTGCTGACATGTTTGCCATATGCCTTCTGTATTGGGAAGATTTAAAATATTAAGCAGGTTGGCTTTGGCTTTTCTTTCACTAAATATTTTTTAGTGATATTTTTTATTTTTAAAGGAACAACAACTATTAGATTAAACAGAGAGTGTTATGGTCTTAGCTGCTTGTATTACAGTAGCAAGACCAGCATTAGCTAGAGTTTCTTCCAGCAGAGGGAACACTGCAAATATGACCTTTAGCACACTTCAGTGTCACAACCAAACTAAAAATAAATCCAACACAAACCTTGTGAATTTCCATCATTACTTGTGAACAGTGCCTAAGATGAGTTTGTCCTTTCTTCTGCCCTTCAGGCATAACCACAGTGCTGACTATGACCACTCTCAGTACTGTGGCCAGGACCTCACTTCCCAGAGTGTCGTACGTCACTGCCATGGACCTTTTTGTCACCGTCTGCTTCCTGTTTGTCTTTGCTGCTCTGATGGAGTATGCAACATTAAATTACTACTCATACAGTGCTCGAAGACCCAGTTGCATCGAAAATAAAAGACCAGTAAGTTGACCCTGAATCACTGTTTTTTATACAGAATTGTTAAATATTCTTGCAGAAATATTCTTTAAAAATGCTACAATATAGATTGATTGGATGACCCTATGTACAGGATTACTGTCACTTGTTACAAAAGTAGCTTCTCTCTGATAGTGCTTTGGTTTTGTTATCACAAGATGGAAGCGAGAAAACCTTTCAGGGTTGAGATGATGTGATGCTGCCCTTTATAAGCTCTTCTGATAAGACTGTTACTATTTTAAGGGACACTGCATCAATCTGAACAAGCTTCCAAGACAGACGACACTTTTCTAGCCCGTCGACAACTGAGAGAAGTGAAGGCAGTGCAGACTGTCACCGCATGTCCTCTTCAAAAAATTAAAAAACAAAGCTTTAATCTGTGATTTTAGACAGACTAAATGTACGGCTGCCCAGCATTAATGCAGGATTGAAGTTTGACTCTGTGGATATTAGTGTGAGCTTTTTTTAGCTTATTTTCATTGCAGTGAAAATTACAATATTCGTATATCTGTAGTTAAACTTGATATAGAATCTGGTGTTTCACAAAGTTGGTCTTTTGTTCTTATTCAGTGGAGCTACTACAAAATTTATCAGTTGATGATATGTCAAGAAACTTGTTTGTATTTGGAAATATTTTTGAGTGATATCTAAAGTTGCAATACATCTTCAAACTGTGGACAACTTTTTTTGTCATGCATCTATGCATTTAAATGATAGATTAAGGAAATAGTATTGTATTGTAGTTACTTTCTTGGAATATCCATTAGTAATACAAAATATTATGTAGCTTGTCTAAACCATTTTATCCATTTATTTCATTTGTGTCCAGTATTTTCCTGCTGATATTTACTTCAGTAGCTTTTCAAGTGTGTCTAAACTGAACTGCCCAAAACCAAAAAGGGCCACACTAAACAACCTAAAGGGGCATTCCACCTGTTTTACACATGAAGATTTAGTGTTTACTAGTGGCAACAAGTACTACTCAGCCTGTGAAAACAATCGTATAATGTCTTCTCTGGCTCTTAAGAAGCTTTGACAAGTTTGAGAAAATAACCCTTATGATGTCATCAGGGTTATTTTGGACATGGGCTTGGAGACTACAACTGTTAAAAGAAAGTCTGCACTACAAACTGGGGACATGGAGTTCGAAAGATGTGGGCTTTTGCCAGTCAGGGAGAGTCTAATGAAAAGACACTACCCAGTTGTATCATGGGAAGTGTAGGATGCAGGTTTTTCAAGGTTGATCCATATTAGGGTCTAATGGTACATTGGTCCTCTGTTCATAAAAACTACCCGTCAAAAAAATATGTGATGTCATGGTTCTGATGTGGACAATAATAAATATTCAGCAGAGCAAATGAGAGTAAAATTGTACTAAACAAGGTGATAAACATGCTAGAATACTGACTTTTACATTTCCAAATTCAGTGCATTCGTGTTTCTATTGGCTTGGCCGCGCACATCTTCACAGACAAAATTGAACAAGGGTGAACTCTGAACTGCAAGTCTGCCAGGGATCACGCCCAAACAGGAAACACATGTTTGAATTTGGAAACCTACTAATATGATGAGTAAGCAGGACTTAAACTCCAAAATGAGCTTTGTTTGCTGTACTTTTGTGTGACTGACTCTTCATCTTTTCAGAACTACTCGGTCCTGGATGTGAGACCTCCACACACTGTCATCGCTCTAAACAACTCCATGTACTGGCAGGACTTTGAGGATGCTTGTGTCTACGAGTGTCTGGACGGAAAAGACTGCCAGAGCTTCTTCTGCTGCTACGAGGAGTGTAAAGGAGGTGCATGGAGAAAAGGACGTGTCCACATAGATTTACTTGAACTGGATGCGTACTCCCGCGTCTTTTTTCCCACCTCCTTCTTGCTGTTCAACATTGTCTACTGGGTCGGCTATCTCTACCTTTAGCACACTATAGGTGCCTGTCACAAAACAAGGACAGAACAGTTTAACAGAAGAAGTTCAAGATTAATTAAAGGTAACACCAAATAAACTCTTTCCTGTGGTACCTGAAGCAATTATCTGGACATAAAAACAGAGGCCAGCGTGTGTCTGCAGGCCTGTGCCTGGCAGACATTACAGCCTGTGATTTCAGGCATGAGAATAAAACACTTTCCTTATTCCCTTCATATGCTGTACACAGAGTGAGGACAGATTGGACTGTGTGCTGATGACAATATGAAGACAAAGAAGGAAATGGGTTTTGCTACCCTAAACTTCTCAGTCAGGAAGATTACTTATATTGTAGGGAATGTACAGGCGCGTTATTATCCAGCCATCAGTCAAACCCAGTTGATGAAAATCCAAGGACATTCAAACCATTCATAGTGCCTTCCTCTGGAGGGGTAGATACAATCTGCTACAATAATCAGGGAATAATGATTTATATGAAAAAAAAAATGAATGAAGAGTCTGGCTTTGACTGATTATGGCTGTTCTCATTCAGAGCTTTGAGTTACATTTATAAAACAGCTGTTTGTGGTAACAACCACAAAAAGAATCATTAGGTTCTTATCTCTTCATAATGACTCTCAGCCATTAATGACTTATTCCTTCTGCTTGCAGCACTATTAGTACTCTACTGTATACGGTATAATAAATAAATGGATTCCCAGGGAAGAGTATATATCTATAATTTTACAGCAGAAAGAATCATTTGTACTTAATTGGCAACATTTTACACATTTTAGGATGTGAAGTCAATTTTTTTTTTTTAATTTTAACGGTTATTTATAGCTTATTTGTATTTGTGTGTATATATGGCTGGATCAATCATCAGGGCGTCCTGGGGCCCAAGAGAACATAAAATTATTATGGGTACAAAAGGCAATCTAGCACAGAACACAAACCCCATGTACACTTTAAATGAGATATTTTTAAAAACACATTTCCTTCAAGGGAGTACATACGCTTATTCATTTTCTTGCCAAGAGTCAGATGAGAAGACTGATACAATTTTCATGTCTATACTCTAAATATGAAGCTAAAGCCAGTAGACCATTAGCTTATCTTAGCTTAAGGACTGGAAATAGGGGGACACAGCTAGCCTAGCTCTGTCCAAAGTTAACAATATCAGCCAGCAAGCACTTCAGTTTTTGTGCAAATTAAATGAATGAGACATAACATATTATATAGTGTGTTTTAGAGGCGGTGGTAGTGATTTTTTCTAACTTTTGTACAGAACAAGGCTAGCCGTTCCTATTTCCAGTCCTTGTGCTCAGCTAAGCTAGCCGGCTGCAGGTTTTTAACTTCATACTGCATCGTACATACATGAAAGTAGTATCAGTTGTCTCATCAAGTAAGCTTAAATGTCAAACTATTTTTAGGGAAATGAGAGCAATGAGTGGTTTATTGATTGATATGAGTTATGTCTGGGTCCATATTTTTCTCTCTGTAACAGCATTATGCTGTTAGAGAACAGATCTTGGGTTAAATATAAATAAAATAATAGACCAATGGCTTAAAAACATACACTATATCTAACAAACTGCATTGTCACAAAATGGAGCCCTTTGAGATGAAACACCCAGGGAACAAAGAACATGTGTGTAATTCAAGTGTTTCTGTTTCATGTTACACATAGTCGCACCATGTATTGGTGCTGCACAGCAGCCACTTCTTGCTAGAGTTGTTAACACACACTAGATAACGTGAATAGGCAAAGAATTGTGTTTCTTCTTTCAGACGTTAAACTAACACTGACCTTGCGATTCTTTTCCTAACACAGTTAGTGAACATGATGCCCATATTAAATATTATTGGTATCATTTGTACATTACTGTAGGCACAAATATAATAATCTCACTCATTAGGATCACTCATCTTTGTTTGGCCACTGACTCTTGTTTGCATGCAATCAACAATTAAAAAATACCCTGAAGAAGTTGTAATATGTTTGGAGACAGAAATATAGTTTTAATATGGACTATTTGTATCATAATTTGATTTCCCTGTGTTTAGACTTGGCATTAGCAACCGTTGAATTGCCTTAGTGTAGCCCGCCCAGAGCTGAGATGAACACCAGAAATACGTATTTACCTCCGATAATAACCTTGCGTGGTGAAGACCTCACTTCAGCGAAGGCTACTCTTATGCCTTGGGCAGTATACTTATGTGGAACTTTTTATAACCCTTAATGAGCTGTTTTCTTTTTATTATATTTGCTATGTATGTGCCAAATATTTCACATATGTGCCCAGTCATTTATGTTTTCAAGTTTGAACCCTAAAATGGTTATATTAATGTGTTTAATATGGTACTGCACATACAGTATAATGTGGTGTGTGTGTGCGTGTGCGTGTGCATGTGCGTATGTGTGTGTATGTGTGTGTGTGTGTGTGTGTGTGTGTGTGTGTGTGTGTGCGTGTGCGTGTGTGTTTGTGTGTGTGTGTGTGCGTTTGTGTGAGTTTGTCTGTGTAGACAGCAGATGTTGGAAACTTCAAGAAGAAAAATAATATATATAATGTTGGCTTTTGAATTCTAGAGTATTTAGCAAGTGCCGGGGTTGATGCTGCATTCACATTGTGGCAGTATGCAGTGGATGTGAAAGTGGTCGTTAATTCCAAAAGGAGAACAACAGCAAACTCCGCCAGCACTGGTGTTAAGTGCCGCCTACTGTGCCTGCACACAAACAAGATGCTGAATGAAAATGGATGTAGCCACGTATGTATGTGCACCTGCTCATCGTGTCTCTTCAACAAACTCAAACTACTGACAGCACTTCTTCTGGCAGTCTTTTTGGTTCCTTTCTTTGGCAATGTAGTCATTTATACAAGTAATCATACTTCATAATAACCACAAAAGTTAACCTGCCACATGTTGTCCACAATGTGAATGCAAAACTATTGTTTTATAGCACATTTTGTGATCAGTGTTTGTTTGCAGTGTTTGTTCTGTGCAGCCTGGATGTTACAGTGTTCTGATTCCCCTCTTCCGACAGATGAAGGGGGATGCAATAAGGTATTCTGAATGGTGCTATACTTTACAATAACTCTTGCATTTCCACTTTGGAATAAAAAGAGATTAGAGTCCAATTAAAGTAAAAGGTTTAGTTCAAGTAACATACACATTTAGCCTCATTACAAACTGTTTTGGAGCATTTTTGCCTTTATTAGAAGGAAATAGGGACGACATGTGACAGAGAAAGGATGCACCCATTTGTACATTTGTATTCTGCCAAATGGGCCCTGACTGTTAAAATCATACTGACTGTCAACTAAACACATTCTTGTTTCACTCAGTATTATCAGGCAATAGTGTTTAAAACACACAGCAGCAACAGACACAAGAAAGTTCTTGTATCATTTAACTGAGTAGCTTTCCCTCAGTAATACACAAATGTATAAGAGTTATTGTGAACATGGCTCTGGATGGTTGTATTTTACCTTATTTACTCTACTTAAAAAAGGCTTTTGTCATATGGCGGTTAAGGGATTTACAGAGGACAAAGATGCAGTCCAGACTGAAATGTTGTCTAATATGGTTAAATAAAAATTGTAGATTGGAGTTTTTGGTGCAGGTGTTTCTCTTGAAAAAGGGATTTACATAGAACATTCATAGAGGTGCAAAGTTGGGATTTTATTTAACATGATGGCACGTTTGGACAAAATGAATTAAATGTGCCATTAAATTGGTTTTCCATTGGCTGTCCCCATCACGCCCTATGTGCCATTTGAAGTTTAAGAAGCCTCATTTCCTTTCTCCTTTAATGATTTTGCATGACAGTTTTTCCAACTGGACAGTCCACATTTTCCGGTAATTATCTTTCCAGACACTGGAAAAGCCAAGAAGGTAAACACAGGGAGGGATTCAGGCTGGTATTTGATGCCAGGCCAGTTTGGGCATGTGTGTGGCTCCAGACTGAACCAGTGAACCAGCTCTGGGCAGCGTGTCATCTGTGCAGAGGATCAGCAGGACTTATATGCAGATTGGGCATCTGAAGGACTGAGCCAGTGACAGACATTTAGACATGAAACTTATCTGTCTGTCACTAATGTGCTATGTAAACCCCTTGCAAAGAAAGTTTTGGTGTTTTTGTGGTTTGGAAAATTTTGTCACTTAAACTGTGACCAAATTTTCAGAGTATGTGTATTGTTTTGGTGACATGAAGTACAATAAACTCAGTGCAATCATGCATTGATTCAGTAAATATTATTGTGATGAAAAAGCCAAAGACATTTCTGTTTCTGTTTATTCCTTGATAGTTGAAATCATGAGGAAATTGTTGTTTTTCGTTTTCATGTATTGAGTGCAATATTGTGAGGTGTCATTTAAACATGATTGGAAACTGAGCGTAACCAGAATAATTAGCATAGAAGTGCTCCAAGATGGTTTGTGTCATTTGACAATTCATCCACTGTTGTATTATTTGTGGAAGAAAGAGGCTGAGGAGGATTTTAAAGGGTGTCTCTACTGCTGTGCAGAAAGTGTTTCTACCACAAGCTTTCATTCTGTAGCCAGACTTTTGCTATCTGCAGTGTATTTCAACAGTGGTGATTCATATTTTCATTGACACATATTATCTCCTATCTAACTTACTGTACACTTTTTTCTGCTTTGTGTTTTCATATTTGTGGATTCAGTGTGACATAGATATCTCATTACTCAGTGGTACAGTCAAGTGCAAGTGTTGAGATTGTACTCCTCAACAGCGTGGTGTCCTGTGAGTGGGGTTGCTCTGATAATATTGCTCCTTTGGCTACAGCATCTACAATCCATTTCTGATGCCCATGCTATTTTCATACCGATAGTTCTTTTTATATCTGAGATGTGCATTACTACAAAGGACAAGAAAATATGGAATAAAGTTTTTTTGTCATAAATATATTTGAGTGCAATCATTTTTTACAATTAAAAGTGTTTTGTTTAAATGCAATTATGGAACAATTTAAGACATTTTAGAAGAAGAAGGATTTGATGGTTTTAACAGAAAATATGCTCATAACAGATATGTTACCTCAGCTGCTATTTGTACATGACTAGTGTTTTGTCATAATAAATTTTGGGGCAAGTTGAGAAGCATAATGAGACCTATTTGGGATCTACTCCATTCATCACAACCTGTGACAGACAGACATAATGACAGCCAGTGTCCACAGATTCACCTGAGCATAATGTTTAAAGAGGTCCTCCCACACATGTTTGAAAACATGTAAAAATACCCCACTTTGAGTAACAGTAAGTGTCTGATATGGTGTCCCACGCAAAAAAAAGTTTAGTTACCTCATTAAAATCCTTAAAATGGCATTTCCTCCTTCTCCTTCATTAACAATTCAGAATCTATGCAAATGCAAATATTTTTAATTTCAAAAGTTTAACTGCTGGACACAAGATGTCTACTTTACTGAAAAGTCCATTCAGTGTTTGTGTGTTTGGAGGCTTCAAGTTTCCAAATCACAGTTATCTAAGTTGCATATGGGACCACAATTGGCGCCAAATTAGTTGTGATGTCACAGATCATGCTCGTAGGTACATGACTTTGACTCAGACTTAGGTGAGCACAGATAAACTTTCCACTATCAGCAGATGAATGTGACAGCCTTTTAGTGTCAAACTCTGCACATACATCATTCTACACAGTGAAGCTCAAACATCCAACTGAAGGAACAAGAAGTAACACATTATTGAGCGCAGCGGGACTTTAAACCATTTATTAGCTGTGAGCCATTTCAATCACCAAGTGGGAAAAATCATGTCTCAGGGAAACACAATGTTTTTTTGTTTTACCTAAAATCAAAATAAATGGGCTCCAAGTCAGTCTTAAAATTCAATTGTACACCTCTGAAATTCAATAAGACTTTTCAACCTAAAGGAGTGGACAAGTAACATGATTGCGTGTCCCTTGGAAAACTGTTTGCTTACAGCCATAAATAAATGATGGCACTGTGTTGGCCCTTTCACCAGAAGGGCAAAATATGAGTCACTTCAGTGAACATGGTTGCCATTTTTTTATGGTGTTAAGGTCATGAACACAAAAAATCATCAGAATGGTTCTCAATGTAGAGACCCACTTGGTTCCGAGGAACTGAGACTTGACCTGGGACCCGAGTCCAAATTATAGACTAATTAGGTCTTGTTTTACTGGTCTCAGGTCTTGTTTTATTGGTGTCAGGTCTATGCTTTTATCACGTATGTCATAATCACAGTGGAAGAAAATTTAAGAAATCAGTGGCCTATATAAAAACTAATACAGTATTATTGAATGATCATATCATTATTATTATTAAGAGTAATTATCTTCAGATCTATCCGGGTCAGGTCTGACATGCTCATGTCCCTGTTGGATGGGGTGCCTCTTTTTAATAAATTAGATTATGTATGTGGAGTTCAGGTAGGTTTTCCTTTTCAGTTCAGGTGCAACGTTTTAAACTCCCTCAATGATCAAATGTTGAAGATTCACTTGACCAAATCACTATAAATAAATACATAGAAAGAGGTTCCTTTTTAGAAAGTAGTTCCAGTGAAAATTGTCCAGAGTGAGGTCTGTGGATTCTCCACATTAGTAGTAGTCACAACACTACATTGAAAAGGGTTAAACAGTCTTCAAGAGTAAAAAAATCAGGCAAGTATGAAACAAAATGATGGTTTTAAGAGCATTAAGTGTTAGTCTGACAATTAAATAGCTTCTAATTCTAGCTACTGGTGTTTTGATCTTTGGGACATTGTTTCTGTTGCTATTCATTTTTTAAAATGTATTTTTTTCAATGTTGTGCACAATAAAACACAAAATCACATGAATCTTGCATTGAGGTGGAAGCAGAAATTCAGAGGTGGAAACATCTGCTTGGCTAATTACCACCAGCGAGAGAGTATGTGAGAGGATATGAGTTTTGTAATTTGGGTGAACCAACCCTTTAAACCTGGCATCACAGATCGCGATTTTTTTTTTTTGGCAGCCAAAACAAGCTGTGACATATTATCATAAAGGGGATATGGTGAACTTAGCAAACAGTTCACGGAGCAACATAATCATTCGTTTGGAGTCGTGTCTCTGTCCACTTGTTGAATGTATTTTTCAACATGAACCCTATTTTCCCATCTTTTTGTGTCTAAGTGACTAATGGGGACAATTTTTGAAATTGGTCCAGTATTGAACAAGAGCGTTGCAGCCAGCAGCTGCAAAACAGGCTGCAGTGTAATCCTTTGGGGCAATCGCACACCGTCAATATACGTCCACTAAAAGTGCTTGTTTTTGCCATCGACAGGCTCAGATTGTTATTATACGTGTCTGACAACATTACAGAAAGGACCATACAGAGAAATAAAACATTTTTCTTCACCTTAAGCTTGATCCGGTCTGTTTGTTTTTGTGTCTAACCAAGTCTCACTCAAGGAGAAGTCTCGTTCTGAAATCTTGTGAGAGTTGACTTGATGCCAGAAGACAACAGTGGAGATGTGAGTTGCAGAGAGGAGTGCTGGGAAGAGTTTGTTGTGTTTGAGTACAGAAAGGGTAGCCTGGTGTTATCGAAAAGATTTTCAAAGTCATGGCTGAATATTTAGCTGATTGTTCAGCTGTCTCCCTGCTGTGTCACATCTTAGTAGACTCAAGTATGTTGCCACCACCCCTGATTGTTGGACAGCGCACCCCAGAAGTTATAGTGGAGTCACTGCTAACTGAATAGATGAAGAAACACTGGAAAGAAGCTCGTCTGCACTTACCTGCAAGAGATTGAGAGGGTCCCACACCTTTGATGTTGTAGCAGGTGCCCTTAATGACATTCACTCACAGTACAAGATAAGAGGGAAGGTGATGAGAACCACAGCTGACAGCAGTTCAAACTTTATTAAAGCATTCAGTGTGTTTGGTGATCAGGCTCAGTCTGAGGAAGTAGAGTTTGGTGCAGCAGCTGCACCAACGCTGACAAAAAAGCCCTCCAGGGTGTTGTGAAACCAGCGCAGGACATTGTTGGAATTGAGCTGCCATTACTAGAACATCTTCACAGCACATGCTGTGTGAGGAGGGCTAAGAACATCATGAGAGACATTACACACCCTGGACATCATCTGTTTAAGCTCCTCCCATCAGGCAGACGCTACAAAAGACGTGCACAAAAAGACTGAAAAACACTATTAAACTCAGACATCTCCTCAGTCTGAGACTAAGACTGATATATTCATCTACTGTACAATATTTCAGATTGATATGCAGCCATCATTGGGCAGGTGCAATATTTGTTTTACTTACATGTCACTTTAAGCACTGATCATGTGCAATACATGTCATTCAACACCACCACTTCACATCTGTACACTGCACCTTTACTGTATTTTGCTGCTGATGCTGTTGCACCTCGTTAGTTGTACTTTTGTTGTATTTTATCATTAGTTGCATTTTATACTTTTTATTATATTGTTATATTATATTTTGTTCTTATTTTGCTTAGATTTTGTACTCTTAATCGCTAATATTTTTATATTTCTGTCTTGTCTATTCTTTATAAAAAATGTGTGAAGTAAATATGTGTAAAGTCTTTAATACAAATGCACCATTTGAGGATGATGCAATTGCAATTTCATTGTGCTTGCATAATGACAAAAAAGTTCTTGACTCTGAGTTGGATCACAAGCCCCAAGCAGACGACAGTCAGCATCTTGGAAGAAGACAGTAGTCTTGAATACCAAGTTCCTCCACATCAAAAATGCATAGCCCACCTGTAAAACTTTGGTGCCACAACAGATGCTGCCCAGACAGAAGGGAAGAATGATACATACAGACGGCTATCACATGCAGCCTTTGGAAAATGCCAAACAATGTGGAGCAAAACAGGCCAATCATATATGGCTGCAGAAATTGTTGAAGATGAATGTGAGCTCCAGCTCATCTGGCCAAATCAAACTTGGTGGAACTCAATATGCTGTATATGGCTGATCTTACAGATATTGAACCAGGAGGGGAAAGACGCCATCAAGAATGTCAGTGAAAGTGTTCAGAGTGACGATGTAAGTATTGTTTGTAATTTCTTCTTTAAGCTGATCCCTTTACCCTTCATCTGCATCTCCCTTTAATAACTACAAGGAAGTTAAATGGTGAAATCAATAGGGAATAATGGTTTTAATTTTGATTCACCTGGTCTGTTTATGCAAGCTGCTAAAGTAACGGTCTGGTACATAACTACATTCTACTGTATTTGTCACTCTTTTTTTTACCAGCCTCATTAAAATCAAATGCTAAATATTGTTATGGTTCTGTAACAGTCTGGCTCTGTGTCCCTCCACCACTCCACCAGATGCTCTCAGACTTTTCCCCTGTTTATTAAGACTGGACTGAGGGGGAGAGGGACGGTTAACAGGTTGCAAATTATGGGCAAATTAAGGACCACTTGAGATACTGCCACTTGCTTCATTGACTCTCATAGAAAATAAGCGCAAAAGTAAACTGAAACTCAGAGCAACAGTTGTCTTTCAGTCTAATTTATGTTGTTACACACAGCCTTAATATGCAGTCCACTCCGCCTGACAGATTTATTGGCTCATGTTTATGTCAACAACAATTTATGTTTCTAGTCTTTATGGTAAAGGTTCCTAGGTTGGCAATGTAATGCTGAAGTTTATTTGCTGTATTTCCTCTGTATGACTTGTGCACTTATTTAAAGTGGCAATCTCGAAGATCTCTGAAGATTTTCATTTAATAAATGTCTGTTAAGTCACTATCTATCATCGAATGAGGTAACACAATGGTGATTGAGTCTATGGCCCACTGATGAAAGCCCTTGCATTTGCAGCATTATCAAAGAGTCTGATTATTACAAACCAAGTGTCAGCGGCAACTTTCCTGACGAGCATTCAAATCAGCAGAGCTGACGCAGCAGACTCGCTCTTCACTTGTTTGTTTGTGAAACAGCTTATTTTTTAAAAAGCTTACTCTTATTGGCTTTTTACTTTTTGAAGAATGTTGTTCATCAGCCTTGACATTGATTCTACAAGTCTCTGGAACTCTTCTGGAGGGATGAACAATGTTCTTCCAAAAGATATTCCCTCTTTTGGTGTTTTGATGATGGTGGTGAAGAGTGCTGTCTAACATGTCAGTCCAAAATCTCCCATAGATCATTTTCAAACCATTCAGTGACCCCTCATGCCCTATGACTTGGTGAATTGTCATCCTGGAAGAGGCCACTCCCATCAGAATAGAAATGTTTCATCATAGGATAAAGGTGATGACTCAGAACAACTTTGTATTGATTTGCAGTGACTCTTCCCCTTTTAGTTAAATGGGCTACCAGTGTTTTCCTCATTCTATGTTCTGATTGACACTAAGAAGGGAAATGTTGAACTTGTTTTTGATTCAATTCCCCTTTTTTGTCCAAGCCTTTCATTGCTAGTGCCTACAAAAACTTATTTACATGATTTTAAATTGTTAGTATACTTTATCATGTTTATTTTTATTTCAATTTTTAATTGTATTCATTTAATTTATTTATTTCATTTGACTTTTTATTAACGCACTTTAATTTTTTTTTATTCCATTTAAAAATATTTATGCAATGTTTATTTCATGTTTAATTTAATTTGTTTACGGACTTTCTTTAATAAAGGTGATCTGAAATTAAACATAACATGTTATATACACACTCTTGCCCTCAACTCAAGGTAAGTCTTAAATAAATTACTTTTTACTTTTACTTTGGTGGATTTTTACACAAGTAATTTTACTGTAGTACAATTTTACTGTAGTAACAATACTTTTATTTGAGTAAAATAATTTAGTACCCTTTACACATTTGCACTCCACATTAGACTGAGAGCAGTGCTCTGCTTCTCTGGGGAAGTTCTCAGGCAACAGTTCAGAGAAATTAGTTCTCAGAAATGACCGAACATGATGATATTTCTTGAGATAGGGATGTGCAGGGAGCCCAGTATTTCTATTTTTATCTGTATTTGTTGAGGCAGCAAAATTATTTGTATTTGAACAAAAGTGGAATTAGGCGTAATAATCCTATTTTTGTTTTTATTACACTTCTAATTTTAAGATATTAAAGTGTTAAAATAAATAATTAAAAATAACTCACAAACTGTTTTACAAAGGAGGGTTCCCACACTGAGTCTCAAACTCTCCCAGAACATGGACGACTGCACTGACCACTCAACTAAAGCTGAGCTCCATCAGACTCACAGACCTGCAGCTGTTTATACATGCTTAATACAGACACATGCAGCAGAGTGGAGTAGAGGAGAGAGACCAAGACAGCAATGTAACCGAGTCTGTACCTGCACGCTGTTATTTGACATCTTTTTTTCTTCCCAACAACAAATAATTTTTAAAATATTTGTACTAAATAAATATTCATAAAAACACTATTTGTGCTTTTGCGAATTCAATTCAGATTCGGCTCCACCCCTATCTTGAGAATTCATACATAAAATCTGACCATTTTACATACTAATTGTGGGTTAGCATGCAGCACTTTTTGAATGACCAGCCATGCAAGTAGATCACAGGGCTCTTACTTTCTGCCAGGATAAAGAGCAGAGGTGTCGGATCAGTGTAGAGGCCCGACAGCCCGACCTCTGTCCCACTGAGCTGTCAGATCATCAGGAGGTATGTCTGCCTGCTCAGCAGTAACTTTTCATGCTCAGATGGTCCTCTAAAATGAGACATTGGTTTTAAAGGAATAGGTCAACATTTTAGGAAAAAGATAAGGAGAGTCAGATGAGAAGATCAATACCAATGTCATGTCTGTGTGCTAATCTAGTAGAAAGACTGGAAGCAGGGGAAACAGTTAGCTGTACTGTCCAAAGATAAAAACAAATCCACCTACAAACACCTCTAAAGCTCAATAATTAACATGATGTATCTCATTTATTTAATTTGTGTGAAAAATGTATAAGTGTAAGGGTAAAAAGGACACATTGTGGTCAGGCTTATGGTTACTATTTCTTGCCCAGCAGCAGTGAAGTCACTGCACCCATTGTCATTTTTGCACAAGATATAACAGTTTAATTAGTGAGCTTTAGCAGTGGCATACCAGTGGAATAACAGTAACAAAGCAGAATACTTGAGTAAATGTACTCAGTTACTTTTCACCACTGTGTGAAGGAGCTCCCTCACCAGATGAAAGTGCTTAGTTTAGTTTAATATTTGATTTGTAACATGTATTCATCATCTAAACTTAAGATCCGTTTTAGTTGATTAATACATTTGCTTTATTTAGTATGTTTTAATTCAAATATTTGTTTCATTGATTTCTTGTTTGCTTTGATTTCTAATCTTGTGTTCAGATTGGCTAGTACTCTGCGCGTTTGTTGGTTGGGTTGGTTAGGTTTAGGCATGAGGAGTGAGATTGGTTGGGGTTAGGGTAACAATGTCAGGGTAAGCCAATCAGAGGCAGAGAAGGGCGGGTCATGACTTTGCCATCCTGGAAAAAAAATATCGCGTACAGTAATGTGCAGACATGAGAGTGGCATCGATCTTCTCATCTAACTCTCGGCAAGAAAGTGTATTTCACAAAATTTAAACAATTACCTTAAAATCTTTTTTTACATTTGAATAAAAGGTCTACCAGTTATTACAAATCCGCATATCATCAGTGAGCTGCAGAGACACTACACTGCAAACTATCACAGTAAACATTCAGACAACCTTCTGAATAAAGAGCAAAACTGTACAGTGAAGAAAGTTCATTTTGAGTATTCGTTAACCAGGAATTGGTATTTTTAAATAAAATTTGGTAATAGCACTGTCCTATAAAATAAACTAACATCAGAAAGTTAGAATAACCAAAGACAACAGAGTTGGCCAAAACAGTTGCTGAAAGTTTAACCCTGCGTGGATCGTGACTGCAACACTCAGACCAACAGTCTGTTTCATCATGCACACAATGCCAAGATAAGAAATCCAATTAAGTCGATGCCAAGCAGTCTTATTTCCCATTTCTGCAATCATCTCGTACATGTCTGTAAACAATGAGCCATTGAGAGTGTGATGCATTTTTGTCATAGATATGCAAATACTCTATTATTAGAGGATGGAACGGTAACAAGGCAAGTGAGTTTTGATCTGCTGTGATCACAACTGAGGTGAAACCAGGAAGAGACATTGCAGCTTTTGCTCTGTGAAACCTCTTGTCTGTTGGATTGAAAAGAAAATAGGTTATTATTAAACAGATTATTATCACCAGTAACCTGAACATAGTATAGAGAAAGGAGCACTGTTCATTCTGAACCATGGGAGTGAGGACATGAACTTTGGAGGCCTGAGAGGGGGCGGGTTTGATACACCAGGTGATCTGTCTGATAACTTCTTCCTGTCTGGTTAAACTTGCTAATCAGTGAAACCAGCTGCTTTAACATTTAGATAGAAAGAATACCTGCAGTTTCTTGACCCTCCATGGCAGCCGGCTACACGCTGTGCTCAATCACTGCACCCAGCAGTCGTCCAGAAGTCCTTCAGTTGAAGTTTTTACAATTATTTTATATCTAACAATATTGCATACAGAGATATTTAATACAGTTATGCCACTGATGTTGCTCTTTTAGATGGAATTATATTATGATGTACAGGACTGATAGCTAATTTTGAAGTTGATCTTTTTATGTTATTCTGGGCGAGACAGCGAACAAGTGCATTTAGCCAAATGTCAGATGATGTCATTAAACCACTTTTAATGAATGAGGAGGAAACAGTGATCCAAAGCTTGACTCTTAAAAAGGGCATGATGGTGATTTTAGATGTTTTATTCCAGGAAGTACAAATAGCATTTATTGTCATTATTGCCCATCATCCACAGATACAACATAACACAGTCACAGTGTAACATTTAGTCATTAAAAAAAAAAAACTCTCCTGTATTAAAGGATGCTGCCAAATGTATTGCATTTATGCTGTCAAATGCAATTGAAAAGCAATGAACAAACATTGATTTCTGAAAAGAATACTGTTTGATCAGGACATGCAAGTTCTCACAATGTGAAAAATAAGAATGAATTCTGATCTGAAGTTACCAGACCTCAAAGGGGATGTCTTCAAATGAAATGATCCAATCATGAGAAATCCAAAACTGTAATGGAATGATTTTCTGCTTTAACTAATCAAGTTATCATTTCAGCACTATCAATCAGATGAGTCCACTTTTCTCTGGGGGGGCAAACATTGATAATAACCTCAAAGTCATTGGGCTAAAGTAAACCCTGTTTAGAAATGAGCCAGTTGTATGCCAGCAATCTGTTTTCAGAGCATTTTCGAACAAACTCATAATTTCACTTCAATTGTTGATCAGACTGAATGCCTTTTCAGGGCAACCTGCAGGATTACATCCTCCCACCACAAGCGTGGGATTGTTGTGCTAGTGATCGTCTTGTTTTCTTCTATGAGAGTCTGTCAGCAATGTAAAAATCCATCTGTAACTAAAATAAGACAAACATTAATTTCCACACTGGTGATGTCAATTTAATGTCAGTCACAGAGGAAACCAGCTGCCTTGTGGTAAATATTCTGCTTACTTTTTTTTTTTTTGCGAGACATTGAATAACTGAGTCAGTTTTGGATCTGCACTAAAAAAATGAACCACTCAGTGCACACTGCATTATTGTGGTATGAAGCTAGAGAGGTGACATCAAATGACTTATGAGCAGAAATAGCTAGAGCCCAAGTATTATTGATCTGTTCTGTAGACACTTGACTGATAACTGGACTAACCAATAGTCTGTATGCCTGATGACTTTGGTAATCTACCTTGTTGCAGTCTTTTCAGGATGAAAAAGACTAATCAGTAAAAATTGTTAATGTACTCAGTCATCCTCAGGATGATGCATGGTTATGTGCTTATGTGTTGGCAAAACTATTTCTACTTTCAGCACTCACAACCTGAATTTCACTACTGTTCAAACAATAATGTAGTGTCCTGATGATGAAAAATCTATACGATTCTACCAACATGTTACAAAAATTACACACATATTCTCAGCCAAATGAGGAAATATATGTCTCTAGATTTGTAATGCCCTGATATGTTGTCATTTTTGCATGGACATCATACCAAAAAGCTTGAAAACAACTCAACTCAACATTCAAATCATTTACAGCCTGGTGACAGTTTTAGTGGTTTTGACATGATTAAACCATCAAACACTGTGCATCAGGTCATAAAGAAGCATCCCAGCTGGACTTAAATTATAAATATTCACATGCAATGTGTTCCACAGAAGACCTGTGTAGCATATAATAAACACATTATGACTCCAGTCTTTACAGCATCATAATGAATCACTGTGCAGCTTGTTCAGCAGAACATGATGCATCTGTGGAAGCTCTACTGTAAGTATAGCTTCAGGTACAAAGCAGAACATAGTCATGACATTTGTTCTCTTCTTTCATACTTTGAGTTTGGAACTTCTTTTAATTTTGTTGTTTCGTGCTGTAAACTGTCATGTTTTCCACAGCTGCTTCAATTGCAACCTTCTAATCATTGGTAGATGTTAATCTAACAACAACATTGCACAGAAAAGGCTTCTTCCATATATTTCATAAAGCACAGTCCAATTATAACTATCAGACTAATTAAAATGAAAGACCTTGCACGAGGTCAGTCCTCAAAGTTAGGGTGATCAAAGACGGTAATGTTTATTTCAGTCTGTATCGTATTACTTTGTGTTGTAACAGGAGGATGAGGCTTTTTAAAAATAGTCTTTAAAGGGAATCCTCTTAAGCTCCCTCACTCCACTTCTTAATTACAGAGGGCAGAACATGTTTAATCCATTCTTGATGAATAAGAGCATTAGCCATGGAAAGAGGAGACTTCTTAGGGGAAATCGAATGAATTCTTATTGAACTGCTTTAATTAATTAGTTCAAATGGTCAGAGGAACAAAAGTGTCACTAGAAACCAAAATACAACATATTCAGCAGTGAACACAGTGTAATCTGGCCTAGTTGCCTGCATGACAAGTGATTTCTTGCTTCATTATCTATTTCTAAAACCTCATCTTCTGCAGTGCATTATCTGTGGAAATCACCACATGAACATTTAAACCTGCAACAAGCAGACTTAGATACAGCGAAACAAATTGTGAACACAACTTTGACAAATGATCTTTTAAGTTGATTAAAACAGTTATTTACACAGATGTTATGGAGCAACATTATCATTCATGTGGAGTCGTGTTTGTGTCCACCTGATGAATGTAACTCCAATATTCACTCTCTTCTAGCTCTGTTTTTGGTCTCTATCAACTCAAGGGGAGATATCTGGCTCTTTGGCTGCTAAATTCTCCATTATGTCCACCAGCTAGTTGCTCACTGTGACTGTTAGCCGGTTGGTGCTGAGCAGGTAGTGGGTGTGAGCGACAGCTGAACAATGTGCTCAAACTGACTATAAAGCTCCATAAAGCCAAAGTGAAGCTGCAGAGTCGCTGATAATCCTCTGTAGGTTCATCACTACAACCAACACCTCACACCTTACACACTGTTATTTGATACATTGTTATGCTCTGCATTTTTGTTGTATTTGGGACACTGATTGTTCTTTTAAATGGATCTTTCTCACAGTGTACAGATAGCAGGAAAAGCACAGCTGTAATGAATATCATTAATGATGGCTCAGTTTCATGTAAGTGTTGGAGTAAACCATGCCAGCAGCCTCAGGAGGCATACGCACACCAACATGGAATACAACAATTTTAATAGTTATTGTATTCTTGTGTTTAAAGGGTTAAAAAGGCCACTCTGTGTTCTCACTACTGCACATCATATCCTGTCAATTAGCTAAACAGGAAAAAAAAGCACTGACACATTTCCAGTGGCCTTGAAGCCTCACAGTAGTTTTGTTATTCCAGCAGTTGAAAAACTTGATCATCGTCATTGATTTGAGACTTTGTTGTTTCCTTTTAAACAAAGATTAAATATTCAGTGAGCTGTCTTTAGGGAAGCATCTGGGTCAGTGACTAACTCACTGATGTGTTTGTAAAGAAAGGCCCATATCAGTGAATGTGTGGCCAAACCTAAGTGGCTCACAGAACTGCTGGATTAGCTCCAGCGCCAACAAAATGTCAGCAGTTATGCAAAAGAGCAAAGCAAACAAGGCAGAAACTGCTCAGTAAGAGCCATCTCACCTTCTGTTTTTTTTACAAGCTGACAGAGTACAGAGACAGTTTCACAAGCTGCATGTGTGATGTGTGAGTTTAATAGAAGAAATATTCTTAATGGTCTAAAACATCAACAGCAAAAATATGGTTTTCTTGGTGTCCGTCCATCAGAACTGAAGGAAAATCTCTGCTTTCTTCCATTTTGTACCAATGTTCAATCACAGAGGAGAGGAAAATACCAACAGCAGCTTCAAACTGTAGTTTGGACACAGGACTTTTGTGTTGAGTGATGTGTACTCTCATTTTTTCTTTTAAGTATAAGGCTGATGTTAGTCTATACTTTTCTTATTGTCAACAAATCCCATTAAAAGACCAAAACAAAAAATGTGGTAGTCTGTCCCTCAATACTGACTTCAATACCCTGTCTGTGGCTCTCAACACCAAGCCCATTTGTTCTTACTGATAACTTCAGTCTTTTAAAATGGGTCATAAAGAGACAGTATATAATTTAACCCAGAGGCTAAACAATTTCTCAAAACATCTGGGCACTGTAGTTTTTCACAAATGTTACTCTAACAGGAGAAAATTGTGCATTTATTGGGGACTATGTTGAGCAGCGGAGTAATACATATTTGCTGCCCTAAAGAGTATTTACTGTGAATTGGGAGTGACTCAACATGAACTGAAGTGCCCATGTTCATTGTTATTGTCATTCAGTGCAACAGTGTGGTTCATTTGTGTTTTATAAAAGTGTTTGGACAACAACAGAGCTTTATAATACACAGGAATATGATATATCAGGCTTGGATACACAAACAATTCTTGTTAATACTGAAGGATCAATTCCTTGTTGGTTTTGGTCTTTTAGTGGGATTTGTTGATAATGAGAAGAATACAGAATGTGACCAGACTCATCCTTTAACTCGAAAGAATTGTTCTCTCTCTTTTCACTAACACTGTCACCATCGCTCTGTCAACTGGGGGTTATAGAGATGAATTCTGAGTTTCCACAATTACTGATGCTATCTTGGCTATTGTTGTGTAGACTGATAGACTTTGTGGCTCTTTGCAAACAATATGTTAGGGTTGGATCATCCATTTAGCGCAATTTCCGTCAAAACGGAATGTTTTTATGTTGTGCCACTAAATTTAAATTAAATTGATTCAAGACCTCACAGTTCAGTATTTGGCCAAAATATGAAATGTTTTGAAATTTGTTTGTTTTTGAATGTATGGTATTTGAGGGAGAGCTTTCTTTAGTGCAGAAGTAGAGAGAAATTAGGTTTAAAGCCTCCAAACATAAATTACTTTTAACTGCTGCAACACATTAAGTACATTAATGATGTATATTGTTGTCAAGTTCTCTGAGGGGGGAATTTAATTAATTAGGTGTTAATTAATGCTGTGATCCAGAGCTCAGCTCCATAACGGCAGCAAAGTGGACAACACAAACAGATTCCCAATGACTGTAACAACCTGGGAGGTTTCATACCTCGAGCTGCCACCCTCCCCTGGGAGTGATGTTTAAATGTGAAACAACAGACCTGCAGGAGTTGCATGCACAGAACACGACAGTCAGTTCTACTGACAGTCGTGGTCTCTGTCAATAAACAGAGTAAGGGTGGGGCTGTGGATGTGGCAGAAGAATAACAGAGCAACTTTAGAGAAAACAATGTGAAGTAACCTTTTCATATGAAAGGAGAGAGCCACTCTCAGTTTATGGAGATACTGAACCACCAATACAGGGTCATTTGTAAGTTTCCACTGACCTGCGTCCTCTACTTTAAATTTAGTGATTTCCAGCATTGTTAGAAAGACGTTGAGAACTCCCAAAGCTCGAGTGGGAGAGGTGGTGGGTGGACGGAACAATCATGATAGTGTCAACATAGTACAAACATAATAACAGCAGATGTTTCTCTTATCACAAGGACCAGACAGTGATAGTAACGTCTCTTACACTAAACACAGCAGCAGTTTGACTTAAATGTATACCAGTGAGGTTTAAGATAGCTGAGAAGTTTTTTGGCATTAAATCACATTTGTTGCTGTGGTGGTAATCAACAAAATGAAAGGCATGTGTCATATAGTGCCAAATAAGTATATATGGTGTTCACGGTGAATTATTCCTTTAAATGGGTAGGTTTACTCCTTGTAAAAACACAATGATTACTATATATAAAATATTAAAGGTGTGCTCCAGCTATTGGACTTCTTAGAAGTTGGGGGACTAGCATGACTAGAATCATTAGCTATAGTTCCTACTAGGGGTTAAGTTACAAAAGTATTGGATCCTACATTTCCCATAATGCAACTCGTTCACATTTTTTGTTAGACCCTTCCTGCCTGGTGCATGCCCATTTCTTTCAAACTCCCCACTCCTAGTTTGAAATGCAGACTTTCTGCCATAAATTTGAAGCAAACTCAACTTCAGATAACCTTGATGACATCATCGGAACCCTGATGACATCACCAGGGTTTTTTTCTCAAACTCTAAAAAGCCCCTTTAAAACCACAGAAAACATTACACATCAGTTTTGGGGTTTTTTTGTTTTTGTTTTTTTTTAATGAGTAGTACTCATGATGTATAAACTGAACTTGCATGCATAAAATCGATGGAGCCCCTTTTTAATAAAGAACGACAAAAGCAAACAGACACAAAAAATCCAGAAACATCACAAACTTTATTGTTCATGTTGATCTCTGTCTTAACGTTCTGAAAGTTTCAACCTTTGAACATACTTTAGATGTCCTGCAGGTTGTCAGGCTGTACAATAAATACAGATAATAGTTTCAACTGGACAAGTTAAGAGGATGTCGTCCATTCCATGTAAGATCATTTACATGATTAAACCTTTTCTACATTAAATATGGTTAACTGAACTAAATCATGAGGTTACATGAGATCTCTGTGTACACAGTACAATAGATAGTATACATTGCTTGGTTAACAGTCTACACCTGTTTTACTTAATCATTCTGTTATTTTCCAATTTAATTGATGCTCCTTTAGTTTTTTTTCAGATTCCGGGCATTGATATTTGGGCATCAGACAAAAATATTAGACATTATAAAATCCCTTTCACTGGGTCTTGTGGTTCCTTTAAAATATAAACATAAGTTTGGTAAACCATGGGTGAAATGTTTGCCTAAAACAAATAATGATCAGTGTTCTGAATGTCTCCAAAAGCAAATCAGTGTAATACCTGTCTAGAGAAATTAGTTTTTGCTTTTTGTAAACAGACCACATGGATTTCCAAAAGAATGAACAGTCTGACATCAGAGGTGATGGATGGAAACACTTACACCAGTTATACCCATTGAGGCAGTAGCACCATGTTCAGCATTATGGATTGGGGCCATTTTTTCCAGTAAAGACACATTTCCTTCCCTTGGATTGAGCTCTTTGCTAAGGACAAAATGTTCAAGTTTTGAAAATGTTGGTAAAACTCAAAAAGGGTGACAGGGGACCAAGAACTTTATTCACATGCATCATATCATTAGATGTTCGATTCAAAGCTTTGGTCAACAAGCCTGTAATTCTGGTCCCTGCTGGTCTGCACTTTAGACAAAGACACTTATCCATACTTTGAAAAATATGGCTGTTGTGCTTTATGTAGTGCCTGTAATCTGATCAGACAATCAGGTTACATATCACATTACAGTGAGCTGAAACTCTAAATGCTTGAAGGAGTGGTCACATGCACACATCACATACACACACACACACACACACACACACACACACACACACACACACACACACACACAGTCTTTGGCTCTGTACAGTGGTTGTGGATTACATGTTCCATCCAAGTCCGATGTGGGTAGCCAGCAGGTAGCACATGCCTATCATGCACGTCATTATCATCATAGGGAATCCTAACCTGTAAGAAAAAAGAGAACAGCAGAAAAATGTCATGAATCAACGTTTGATCCTTACCAAGAAATGTTCTGTTTAATTTCATAAATATGAGCACGTTCACCAGTAAATTGTGAGCATAAACGTGACATTTCGAGCTGAGCCTCAGCACAGCTGAGCCTGACAACATATCTGAGGCCAAGTACAACTTCAAACAAAGAGCTTCTGACAGAGAGCAATGCATGAATTGGCCTCTATACAGTGCATTTTTCCTTAATCTAACAATTGTTTTTCTGGTGTATGATGAGCATTACATCCTCACAGGATAGCTAGAATGTCTTGTTAGCACTATACTGTGGACTATGGATGTTTTTAATGATGTGACTGATAGTCCACACTTCCTGTGCACTCCTATGAGTAAGTAGCTTTTCCCTGAGTGACATGTAGGCAGTCCTTTATCTGTGTAATTGTACAGCATTCATTAGGAATAAGTGGTACCAGTGTAATTACTGTAAAAATTGCATCTTTACTGTAGTAATCTCCCCTGATAATAAAAGCTTTTGACAATTACCTTTCTGAAAATGAAACAAACTCTCAAAGATAATAGTGTTGGAGCTTTTTGTTTCAGGAGCAAGAAGCAGCTCCAAAGCTGATTTATTAGAGCCATACTAGTTTTTGCCCATTTTAGACTGTTTCCTAGACAACCTGCCCGAGGAAATAAGGCTGTCTGAGTCAGTGTCTTTATTCAAGCCTCCTCTTAAAAATGTACTTTTATCAGAAAGCATTTCCTGATTTTACCTGAGCTGCCTGCTTATTGTACTTGACTTAATTTGTTTTTTAATTTCATGTTTATCATTTCTAATTTTGCATTTTACTCCCTTTGTTAAGTTTTTATGGCTTTTAGTTAATTTAAATCTCTTTATGTTTTAAATGTGTTTTGTTTTTATTGTAAAGCCCTTTGTAACTATTTTGAAAGGTGCCATATAAATAAAGTTTATTATTCTTATTATTGTCATCTTTACTGACCATTTTCCAAGTGTTTTAGATTTTTTTAAGGTGTTTTGTACCTTTACATCAGCCATTGGTTGTAGCTTTTGTTGTAGTCATTGCAGGCAATGCAGGCTTTTGCACGTTCAGCACATACACAGCAATAACATAACTTATAAGAGTGAGAGTTAGGAGTGTTTACTGTAAAGGATACTGTAACTCAGGCATGTTTCAAATCTCATACCTCAGTGTATAGTACACCTCTTATGAACATTTGTCAAACCTCTCCACAATCCAAAAATATGCATTTGCAGACCCATTTGGCCATATCTGTCTGCCTGAAGCAGCTTGTTCATGAATAAATGTTTGATAAGGTTGTTGGTTTTGTACAATGTCACTTGATATTACAGCTTCCATCTACAACTTTTTTGTGTCCCTCCTAATAAGAGTCCAGTTTAATGTTAATCTGGGATGCCAAAAGGTCACAGAAAAAGCAATCAATGCAAAATAAAGACTGTGAGTTTGAGCAGATCCCAGGGAGACGACTTTAATGATACCACCTGATGGAAGACTATTTCCTGTAACTGAGATTTAACTGAGACAGTCAGTATGAAGATTTGTTATCTTATTTCCTTCAGGGCGCCAAGAAATGAGCTGGATACAATTCTGACACTATGAATATTAACAGTGAGTGGTATGTTTTTGATAGGGACATAGCTTAAAGTATAAAGATAGATTTATTGTTGCTCTCTCATTTCCTTTATTGGACACTCTGTTAAGCAGACTACAGCTTAAACAAGTGGAACAGCACTCAGTGCTGAATCAAATAGCATGCAGCTGACCTGTCTTTTGTCTTTTTAAGCAGGAAATAACTGCTAATTTTAGTGAACAGGTCTCTATATGTGCTACACCTTAAGAAGACCTGTTGCATAGTTTCAAATGTTTTATAAGCTTATTCAAAAATTCAATTCAATGAGTTCGTTCCTTTTATTCTTTTACTGCCACATGGCTGTTGTCTGCCTCTCTTTATTGAACTCATTTTATCGTTTTACACAGATTCTTACTCTGACATGTGAAACATTATTTAGGCCCATGGGGTAATTGTCTTTCCACTCAGCTCACTGCACAGGAGGTCAGAGCTGCAGGAGAAGCCCTGATTGAGCTGGTGTGAATTTAGAGTCTTGCTCAAGGACATCTCGGCCTGCAGGTGAAGGTTTGTCTTCCTGCTGCTCCGAGACAGGCCCAGTAAGATGTTACAATGAGCTTGCATATTATTTGCCAAATGAAATCACATCACGCTTCTTGAAAGAATGTGAAAAGCCCTGCAATGCACGCAAAGTGACTAGCCCAAAGTTGGGCACCTGTGACAGGCCAAAGTTTGCTTTGAGGCCTTAGAAAATTATGATAACGACTGGCATTTGTAAAGGCAAGCTCCATTCTCATTGTGATGACTGAAATGTAGTTAGCTTTATGATGCAACAGTGATGATCACTGCCATAATAATTGCCACGGAAAACTGTATTAAATAGACTACAGACTGCTTTCCCAGTTTTTTATTCCCTAATTAGCATCATCAGTTTAAAATGCGTCCTTAGATGACCCCAGAGCTGCAGATGGTTTGTCATTTGGATGTCTACCATGTCCTATATGGACACATGGCTGCTCCGAGGGCCAGAGATATGTTTGCCCCCAGTCACAGATCAGTGTTGGAAGATAAAAAGAGAAGAGAAATGATGTGTGTATTTAGTGTTCTACTGATTCATTTCTGTCAGAGCAACAAAGAAGTCATTAAAGCTATAGCACCCCTTCTGAAAAATCTTAAAATATCATTTAGAGCAGATGTTGCTTACTAGTGTGATGGTGCAGCACAAAGTGTGCAGCCAAGTCAATGACAGATTCAATGAATAAGTCATGATCAAATAAACCAGAAAATAACCGTGAACCCACTGCTGCTATACCCCATGCTGCTGATGGCTCACATCTGTGTTTATTAGCACTGCTAATCTCCCTATTGAGATTAATGATGCGATGATAAAAGTGAGTGATTTGTAATTATTTATTATTGTTATAATGAAGTATGATTACAATAGAGTGAGACTGTTTGTTTGGCCAGAAACAAACAGAAACATAACTTCACATTTCATTTAGCCTAAATATGATTTTACCAGCAGACTTACTCTTATTTTTCAGTGGGACACATCCATCAGGCTGATGTGTGTTTCATCGAAATATCTAGCACACACACAGGGAAAGAATTCTGCATTTGATGGGCAGTGATTTATTGCCCATGACTTTCTTTACAAGTCATGGATGCAGCCCCTCGGTCTCACTCAGCCTGACACGGGCTGTTTTGTGTCTGCTCAATGCCCCTCTCTTCTGATTGGCTGACTGTTTTCTGAGTGACACATGTCCAGGCAAACCACAGGTAACGGACTGTAGCACACAGAGAGCAGAGGAGAGGAAAGAAACTAGCACAACCATAGATGACAGCAAAACACAGTAGCGACTCTCACACTGAGCTGAAATTAAACAAGTGCACATAAATTAGGTAAATAACATAAATAAACAGGAAGGATGATGGTAGGGGAAAAGCTGAGCATATAGTCATGACATCACAACCTTATGGAAGTCCAAACGGCTCATTCGAACTTTCCTTTTATAGAAATCTGTTAAATGATGTGAAATAAAGTTGAATTGGGAACGTAAAATAAGTTTGATATAAAAAAGAAGTCTGGGTGCCATTGTAAGACTGGTAAATGTGACAATTGAGTTACAGCCATAAATGATAAATATAAAATGATAGGATGAAAATGACTGAGACGTATAAAAAATGAAATGCAGTGACAGTGACTGCTAGAGATGTAGACCAGAATCCAGTAGTCTACTAGTCACTAATTAAACGACTTCATACTAAAAATGTTTCCAGCTCTATGCCTTCTTGACAGTCAGTAGCAGCCACAGAATTTGAGCATAATAGTTTTCGCCATTTGGGTTGTCCAGACATACTTGTACCAAGTTTTCCAACAATTGGATAACTGTTCACCACGTTTGCAGTGTTAAACCACTATCATTCAATTTGCTGCTGCTGGTTCCACCTTAAAAAGTTTTGTATTTCATGGTGCTTATAAGCTCCATGATTGGTCTGTAAAGAATATCAAGACAAGTGAAAACATGTTTGTACAATTGGCCAATTTATAGAGCACCCCCACAGACTGTGTGTACCAAACTAATCTGATCAAGGATGTCAAGAGTTACAGACATTAAATGGATTAACATTTTGAACTATAATTAAAGATACCCTGTCTATCTACTTAAGACTATTTTACATGAGTTTCTTATATAATATATTTTGACAGCTAGGAAAAGTTATCTGTTTGAATGATTTAATCTGTCACTGAAAAGAGTCTAACATGGTTCCAGCACTCAGTGCAGTGCCCTAATTAACTAGTAATCATTTTTATCCGGTTATGCTGCATCATAAATAAGCCGGATAAGAATTGTGTAATCAAATATCAATAGCAGAAACTGAAAACAACATCAAATAACAAAGAGTTTTGTAACTGTTTTGCCACACATACACACAAAGGATATGCATAACATTTTTTGACTAAGAAAATCCTCCAGAAGACAGAAAATGGTCGATATCAAAAGGACAATAATCATTTGAAAAGCTATTTGTGTCCATTTTAAGTTCTTTCTATTAAGAGTTTTGAAGAGTTAGCAGCTCTTGGCCTGTTGTATCTGTCCACTCTCTCTTATATGAAGTCCTCTAAATCAGAGGCCCCATTTTAAGATGACATTTCAGAACGTCCTACAATGTATTGAATCTTCTGCACTGAAGAAGCTGGGAAAAGCAGTCAAGTCCAGCGGTCCTTAAATTAAAAAGTAAATGGTGTATGTGTGTGTGTGCATGTCTGATAATTGTGTGCCAATGTATTACTCTTTATTGCTACAACTCTTTCTTCATTCAGATGAATAAAATTAGGCACTTTCCATTTAATATGCATGTGGAAATGTCAAATTAGTATTTGAACTATGGATTAATGAGGCTAGTCAAGCACTTAAGCTCATTAATAATGACTACAATACAGCATGGTGCTGCATTTAAATTGTAACAGAGTCAAACTTTTTGAGTGGCCAGTTAAATGGAGTTAGAAGGTCAGCGTGATTATCATTTTTATTAAATATCAATGGTTTAATCAAGGCTGAGGAATGAAGGGAAATCTCCAACAAATGCTCAACAAAAACAATAAACAGCTCAACACTGTTGTTTTCTTCATGATAGCACTGAACCCACAGGTGCTGATTATTAGACGTTTTAGCTAAGTGGTGCTACTGAGCAGAAAACTTCAGACCATTAAACCACTCCACTCACCCTCAGGCTAAAGAATCAATGGTTAAAAAACACTCCAGAGCTGGATAGTAATGCAACATTCAGCAGCATAGATGGAGGATCACAACAGCTTAGTGGTATATTGATCTGTTGTCGGAGGAGCCAGTTTCACACATAATGGCATTTAAGTTATACTTTATATGTAAGATATAAATGAAACATATAAAAATGGCAAATATGGTTTCAGGACCTTTAAATAGCCTTACTGTGGCTAAACTGTGATCACAGCCAGATACGAGGTCACCTCTACATGAGTGAATACCTTTCTGCTGAGCAATATCCATTTCCCCGTCACAGGCACAGCATGAATGGACAGAGGGCAGATGAAGAAGTTGCCACAATACAGTAATGAGAGGAACAAGGTTCACCTTGTCTAAAAGTTCCAATCGTACCTCGTGAGCTCACACATTGATTTAATTGCATATGATAGGAGCTCTTTGAAAGTCCTGATGCAATCTCAAAGACTCTCTTTAGATAAACCCAAGGGGTGCGTTCCTCTGGCTGTGGAGGTTGTATGCTCGACAGAGAACAGTGCTTTCTATGACAAGGCTTGACCTGTGCTATTCTATAAGCAATATGTCTTGCAAAATGCACCTACGTGCAGTGTTTTGGCTGTAGAAAAATATTTATTTCTGTCATAAGCTTTTGTCCCTGAATACTGTGCGTGTTAAGGTTTCTTGCAAATAAAGGTAATATACCTGCAGTTTCTGGTGCAGGGGACCATTGTTCCCACACAGCTCCTCTTTACAGATGCAGACGTGTATAAATGGGAATATTAATTCTGTCACACGGTGCGACAAAAGAAGGCAGCACAATGTGTGGAGAAATTGAAACTGAATAATGGTTCTCTATCTCTGTCTCTTCGAAACAGCTCACATTGTTTAATGTCATTGGATTTGGAGCCAGTATGTTTACAGCAGCTGTAAACAAACTAACTAGTCAACACACAGTCACCGGCAGAGCAGGATCTCTAGCAAAGTAAGAATCAAAAACCGACATGTGGTTGATTGTGGTTATTCAATTTTTGATCAGAATCCTCTCTTTATTGCTCTATGTGTCCTTCAATGCTGAGGGCGGATATCCTGACATTGTCATTAACCTGCTGGAAGACAAATTGGTTTAAAGGGCAGAAGAGACTGTAATTACACAATCAAACATCAGTGGTCGAAAGTAAGTACGTTGACTCAAGTACTGGACTTCAGGACAATTTAGTACTTGTCCTTCACTTGATTATTTCTATTTTAATCTACTTTATACTTCAATACCAATAACTTTCAGAGGAAAATATTGTAATTTTTACCCCACTATATTCATTTGACTCCTGTAGTTTTTAGTAACTTTTCATAAGATAATCTTCTAAAACACAATGCATTGTTAAATATTAAACAAGTTGTGATCCCTTACAAAGAAGTTCTGTCTAGTTACATTTCAGATGTCTATGGATTTTTTGCCGTTTTACCAAAGAGTATGTTACAGAACTTTCTTCCTTCCTGACCCATTATCCAGCTCACAACTCCTCAGATTTATATCGTGACTGTTTGGAGGGGGCCCGACCCCTTAATTAGGAATCACTACGGTAACTACTGTACTGTACTGTATGCTGCTGCTAGTAACGTCGTAATAATAGGGGCCATTTCTTTGCATACTGACGACTTTTACTTTTTAGGAAATTCCTTCTGTACTTTCATTTTAAGGACTATGAATGCATTAACTTGTATTTTATTTATATTATTTTAACTTGTAATGTAGTATTTTTACATTGTTGTATTGGTGCATTCACTGAAGCATCTGTGTATTCAACCACTGACTAAACATCACTATGAAAATGCAGCTGAATACCTTCAGGTATCAAGGTACTAAACTGTAACAGCGACTATTTCTCACACTGAACATAAGCCCACTAGCAGTGGTTCTGACCCTGTCGAGTTGCACTATGTGAGTAGGTGCTTCTGCCATGCTCCACAGGTTAATGGTTTGCAGAGAGGAAGATGGTCAAGGCTTAGAGGCATGAAGGAAGCAACAGGGACCACACCAACTAACCGCTGAGTTATTCAGCGCCACTCATTTTCCTTTGTGATGGTCTATCATAAGGGCATTCATGTCCCTGTGGGCTCATCTGGACCTGGAATTTAACCACCTGATACAGCACTAGCAAGTCCCAGCTGCCTGGAGTCACAGACAGACCTCTTTCCCCCTTACCTGTCTGTGAACAGCTGTGACCCTTTGCCATAGACAGCCAATTACAGGCAACGCTTCAGCCGAGAGCAATGCTACTATCCAGTAACTGTAAACACAGCTACAGTGTGAGGGAAGTAAAGCTGACAGGGTGCAACTGTTCCTATCACTGTCAATGAAATCTGAAATACTAAAGTCATACATTGATATTGCATGCAAAACAGAGGACAGAAAATACTCTTTTATTTTCTGTTGTTTGACTGATGGATGGTCATATCCTCAGAGACCATAATTATACAATTTTTCACTGGTAAATTCACATAATTAAATGAAACTAGGAGGTAATACTACTATGATTAGGGCTGCAACTAACAATTATATTCATTTATTGACAAATCAATCTCTTATTTTCTCTTATTTATCTCTTATTTTTTCGATGATTAGATTAGTCTTTAAAAATATCAGACAACGGTGAAAAATTGTCAATGTCCCAGAGCCCAAGGTAACATCTTTAACATGTTTGTTGCACAAAGATCCAAAAATATTTCATTTACAAATCAGAGAAAAGCAACACACCTTAACATCTGAGAAACTAGAACCAGCAAATTTTGTCATTTGGCATTTGTGAGGCTGTTTGTTTTTACCTCTCTTTACAATAGTTGACATTTCACTCAGAGTCACAAATGTCAACCACATAACCCATGCTGCTAGCGTGGCTAAAAAAGCTAAGCTCCCCCCAAAAAAAAACATAAATGTGCAAAGGAAAACAGAATTGCAGACAAATGATAGGTCACCCATGTCAGTGGCAGGTGAAAAGGATTCTCCATAGAAACATCCAAAGAGATCAATCCCTGTCACTCGGTCCAATGGAAAGCTCTTTACTGGTGACCATGGCTTTCCCCACCTGATTCTTTGATGTACATTTGGTGACAATAATCTACACACAGGCACAAGTGTCACTCAATCTTTAGATGTATACGAGAGTGTGGGGTGGCACTGGTGTGAGGAAATCAGCATTTCAATGTGTAAATTCCACCTGCAGACATTCAAGTCACCAATTCAAATGTGTTATCGAACAAAATCCCTCAGGGAATGGCTTCACGCAATCTCTTTTCATCTGTTCCTCCGTGCAGTACATACAGCACACTCAGTCCTATAAATCAAATGACATGCTATTTTCAAGTGATTGCATATTATGCCTAATCAGACTTCTTTCAACATTACTGACCACTTAGACTTCTCCGAAACGTCATCAGAATGAAAATTATTAGTGAGCAGGTGGTAACTTTGCAGATAGTCTAGTTACCATCCTGTTTAAGATATAATGCCATTTTTCACCATTCATTTGTTTTATTCTTTTTTAAACCACCAGAGAGTTCTCAAATCAAGCTCTGCATGATCATTACCCAACATTCAGTATCAATTTAATCAGTCACACATACAGTTTGACTGTATATACAGGGATATATACAGCAGGTACATGTGCTGTATATATCCCAAGCAAGGTCAGCTGGAAAACTTTTTTTTTTAAAAACTGTTTAAACAGATACCCACAATTCCAGCAACAGTCAGACAGAGGAGAGCAGCCTCTGCCACATGATACACATTTCGATGAACAGTACTCCAGGGAAACTCAGGCATTTGCAATTCAGGATCTGAATTTTAACACATTCTGCTTTTCTCTAAATGTTCTCAGGCAACTCAATACTCATTTTTGGCATCTTCTATGGTAACATATGACAGATTAACATGTAAGTATCCCTTCAGGCAGGATAGCCTATGGAACAGGATTCACAGCAATGTCTGACATTCCCCCACGAGACAAAATAAAAATAAAGACATTTTGGAAGCAAGTTTTTAAAACATGGTTCAAATAACCTTTTTTGAAGTGTAGACTGCTTGATATGTTTAGTGCTGTTAGGGGAGAAAGAGCTTACCTGAAGAACTCCATGAAGGAGAAACCGTAGCCGTGTTGCTCAGCAATTCCTGCGCACACAACGTTGGCTGATGCTCCTATCAGTGTGCCATTTCCTTAAAAGATGGGAAAACATTATAGAAAACTGTTAAATGAAATCTAACTAATTCTTTTCAACTAGATATTCAGGCCAATAATTCATAATTCAGCAAGAGTATGATCACAAAGGGGAATTAAATTAAAATATTTAACATTTATTATCTGACATAGTAATATATTAATAATCTTCATCATCTTACAGCATTCTCTCAGTATTTTCAACTCAATCTAATATTAAGTTTTACTATTTTTAATCTACTGTTGGCAACATTTTGACAGTCATGGTGCGTATCCATCCTGCCGTTCGATACTGCTCACATCTCAAAAGGTGTCAGTGTGGGGATGGAGCTGGGCAGTGGCAACATCATACTGCCGATCGATAAGGACCTGTCACAGTGCAGTTGATTAAACTGAAACACTATGACAGCTCTCTCTCTCTCTATCTCTCTTTGTGTCCTTCTCACCCAAACAGAGCCACACTCTGCTGAGGGGCCGGCCGCTGGGGTGTGGTAGAGCCTGAATAAGGCAAGCTTGGGCCTTGGGCTGCTTTCACAAAAAGCACAGCCTGACCTCCCCGAGGAGTGACACAGCTGTACAAAGTGTGGCTGTCAGCTGAAGCACATGATGTCTCCTTCTGGCAGAGGCCATCTATAAAGATCCACACCTTTCAAACAGGGATAAACTATAAAGTCCCTGGTGTCTGTAATGAACTCTGGAAAGTTTGTTGTGTGTTTATCCCAAAAACAGTCTCTATTTTTATACTTTATAAATTTTATTACACGAAGAGGATAAAATGAGAGGCTTACCCCCAAGACAGGCACCCATGGCCAAGGCAAAGATGAGAGGTTTTACTGGCAGGTTCACATCTGCATCCTGACTCAGGTTGATGAGAACTGGAATCTGTGGGCGCAGAGATAGATTCAGTATCACTGGAAAAATACACAATTTTAGTGTGGTAACCTTCCTTCAGAAAATCATTTTAATACGCAATGTTCTTCCAAAATAATTTCAATACTTGAATGTAAGACATTTCTAGTCATCTAGTAGTCTAGTGGGATCCCAGTATGATGGCAGAACAGTGTGTACTCAACCATGTCCCAACCGTTTTATAATTTTCTCAAAATTGTTGGAATATTCTCAAGTCTTTTTTCCTGCAATTTCAGAGTCTACAAATGAAACATTAAAGCTTTCATGTGCAGCCTAGTGGAGAATATTTCCATTGGTTCCTGCTGGTGTAACCAGCTGCTGCATGACTGAGTACTGCTGTGCATCTCACTTTCACAAACCATACTAACAGAGCATGCATACACTGTACATCGCTTTATATCAATCAAAATGTCTGCCCCTGGCTGGGAAAGCAAAGCCTCACTGAGTATTTACATGGGGGGAAAAAACAAATACTGTATCCTAATGACATCATGTTTTTCATGTGGTTGGCTGCCATAGAACAGGCCTAGTTTGTGCTTGAGGATTAAAAATGACGCTTAAAAGAGCTGCTAAATTGAGGCAATTCATTTCCCTGGTCTGAATGGGGAAAATAAATCTTCTCTCAGATTCAGCCTATTGTGACAATCAGAACACGTTTTCTTATCAGCTATGCACTGAATTGAAAATGGATGCAGTTTGAAGTCTACCTTTTAGGTAAAGCAACTCTTGCATGAGCCTGAAAATATGGAAAAACAATCAGAGAGAAGGACATCTTCAAAACCCCTGGACACACTGGAAGGGGTTGGGGCGGACTAGTCGAAAATCTGGTACTTTAATTCTTGCAAGCAACATCTCATTCTGTCAGTGGGATAACATCTTTTTCTTTTCTCACTGTCATTTTAATTGGGCACACTGGCGCCCCTCTGAAAACTGATATCTATACAATCTATTAATCTTCGGTAAAACAGACAGCTGACAACAAAAGTGGCGAGGAGACAGTTGGTCTGATATTTGTAACAGAATTAATTGTACAATATATTTCCATCCCCACAACTAAAGTAGTTGTATTATTCATGAGTGTCTGAGAGAATCTTTCTGTATCCTCCTACAGTATATCTTAGTAACAGCTGATGGTCAGATCATTGTGTAGGTAGCAGTATATTCGTCAATCAATACCTAACTTTAAGGAAAATGAATGAGGATTAACATTGTTTTCCCTGCTTATGTAAAACTAATCGTACAATCACTTGTCGAGTCAGTGGTCCTACACTGAAATGATAAAAACATCATTCTAATCTCTGGTTGGCTACTGCAACATACGAGGGCCTCATGCTAAAATAATTCCTACGAGTAGATTTACTCAGAAGTTGCACATATAAGTGAAGGTCACCCCAACAGAAGTATATAAATACTATTCCACACATAGAAAGTCATCCTCTGCACATGCAATATTTTTTCCAGGATGGTTGGTCACATACTCTATATACTTTCCCTCAAAACACTCCATGCTGGTTGTATTGATTACAAATGACACAAGTCAGTTCTGTAGTTTGTCTAAAGCAAACTTAAGTAATACATGATGGTGAAGCACATCTCAATTCAAATGACTTAAGACTAGTCTGAATATGATGCGTTTGAACTGTGTTTCTTTGTGTTTGTAATTTCACACATATATTCTGCGGTGTGAGATTAAAACATCAGGCTTACCATGGTGGCGGTGAAGGGAATGTTGTCAATAAGAGAAGAAGCCAGAGCGGAGACCCACATCACCAAGATAATGGCTATTGCCAAGCGCTGGTCTTCTGGCACTGCCTGAGAGGGGAGATAATGACAGCGACAGATAACTACTACTTTCATTGCCACTCAGATGCACACGCCCCCCCCTCCCCGCAGCCTGTCACTGATTTAAATCAAACCAATTATGTTCATTCTTTGACACTGAACCTCTTGTCAGGGAGCGGAGGGTTGGGAGAGGATGAAGCTGTTTGAAAGTGTGACACGACCACACGTGGCGGTGGTGTCTTTGAGTGTTATCTCTGAGCTTTGCCGCACACACACACGCACGCACGCAGGGCGGTCTACTCTCCACATGTGACAAGCGTGGTGTTGTTTGAACCCTCTTGATAGTCTTCTCTTAGGTGTGCACAGCCGGGTTAAAGGAGGCAATATCTCTTCCTATCACCTGTCCTCTCGTTGTATCAAGAGAGAAAGGCCATGCAATTCTACCCAGCATGTTGTCCATTGTTCAGGGACACAGAGCAGGTCAGACACCATGAACAGCACACCACCTGTCATGTGTGATTATTAGAGTTATAGAGGCCCCTGGTCTAAACACAAGCTGACGTACCTATTTACTACTGCAATTCTCGACTGAGAGACACCTCGCTTGCATTATGCACACTCGCCAGAATATGGATGAAAATTACCTAAGAACCCTTCAACCACCGACAGAAATCAGATGTAAACAAAATAATTGAATTCAGAGCAGTGCAAGATGAAGGATCTATATGCATGAAATGCAATATCGTGTCACCTGTGCCCAATTATCAATTATACCAGTCACGTGGAGCCCTGAAAGATGATTGTTGAGGTTGAGAATCAAAGTAAAAACTCACTTTTATAAGCAGTGCTGTCTGTTCTCCAATATAGTCGATAAGCTGCAGCTGGGCTAAAGCCTGAAAAATGAAGAGGAGAAGATTAATTTGAAAAAAAAAAGAGAATTAGTTATAGGTGGGATTAAACCAAGACAAGAAAGGCAATTTGTTTTTTATTTAGCGGCCATTTAATAGACGAGAACACATCTATTCTTCTTATAACTATTGACACTGAAAACAAAAAAAATGATGTGACAGTCACCGCTATACAATGTTTAATTCTTTCAACAAATAGTTTGCCAGGGCCCACATCTGTACCAGAGACTCAGAGGAGAGACACAACAAAGCAGTCATTGTGCTGACATTATGCTTTCTTCTCATCCTTTCACTGGGAGGCTCACGAGTAAAGAAAGAGATAATTACTTTTCAGATTGTAAGCTCACTGACTGACTGAATTTCTGTCACTCCCCAGCGTACAGTCAATAGATCTGAGCACAGATCCTGTTTTCCTGTAGTATCTTATAAAGATGTTTGTCAGAGGTGAGCCCAGCTAAACCCTACATTCATCCCACGATTGGCTCACATTTTATTTGTTATAATTTTCTTGTGTGACAATTAGCAGTTGTAGTTTGGCACTATTTTGAGTGGAGTCCAAAATCTCTTGAAATCTCTTGAAAAATAAACAGGCTTTCTATCAAATGCAAGAAAATACAGGCTGTATGTTAAATACCTCCATCAAAACGAAAAGGGCAGCAAAAAAGAGTAACGTGGCCCACTCCACCCGGTGCAAGATGATCTCGAAATCCTGGATGTCAGCCAGAACCAAAAGCCACAGTGCACCCAGAATAGCAATCCAACCTGAGCGAGAGAAGAAGAAATACCACCTGACATCTCTCTTTATAACCAGAAAACACACTCACATATGTAAAGACTCTTTTATGGCCTCATGAGAGCAAAATATACTGAGGAAATATCACACACAACACATGTGGATAGTTAGGAGACTTTAAATAATTTAAAATGCGTTAATTAAGTCACTGAAATGGAGTTCCATCTGCTATCTGTTCACTTAATCTGTCTTTAATCACATCTCTCAAAAAGAACAGCAACCATTAGTAAATGTTAGTTACAGATGCTTACCACTCTTTACATCTACATTCTTTACATGTGCATTTCCACTTTTTGTTTTCTTTGCTGACCCACATAAATATATAAAACAAAATACATAAAACAAATGTATATGTGAAAATGAAAATGCATGAGTTCAGCGCATGCCATCATACCATGAAGTGGTACTTGTTAGAAACGATGAATAAAGTATTTGGTCTGTCTTTGTGGACTCAATGAAGCATTCACTATCACAAAAATGTCATTTCAACACATTGTAGTCCAGAGGACAAAACCTGGCACCAGCCTGCTGATATTTACAATTAGAGAGTGTTTTTGAAAGAGGGAAGAGTGTGCATCCACTTGGAGAAAATTTGATTAAAAAGGTGAGCACCAGTAATTGCTTTGGCCGAGGCCTTTGGGGAAATAATTTCACAAGTGATGGGAATTAGTGAAGAAGGAAGCAATGGAAGGACACAAAAATGAGAGTGACAGAGGAAGATGGGAGACAGAGAGGCTGAGAAGAAAAGACTGAAAAGGAGAATCAACATTTTTGCAGTTTCACAGCATGTTTACATGTTAAGAACCTGCTGAGTTTCTCCTGTTAGTCTCGGCCAGAGTTCAGCAAGGGAGCTAGAGCTGGATATTTGTGTTTTTAACAGGCAATTTGGTTCTCAGATACTGACTTTTCTCTCGAGGTGAAGATACTGTACACAGGCAAAACTCTAGGGCAGATTCCTGGAAATCTATTTATAAAGGTTATTCAACTCAATTTCATATCATCATTTTCTTTTGTTAATACTGTAGCTAGCTTGATGTTGTTTTTACAAACAGTTGCCATCGAAGCATGCTGTCTGATTAAGCTCCTCAACCTCAGATGAATACTGTGTTCATACTGTATAGTTTTCAATGAGAAAATGTTTTGAGAAAAAGTTTCAAGAAAGCTCTCTTTAAACTTGCATCAATACATTTTTTGGCCGATTTTGGGGACATGATTAAACTGTCTACTAACATGTTCACTACAACAGTTTCCTATTCACAGATATAGCAGAGACAAAGCAACATTAGCATTTATTTAAAGTCGTGTTTCTAGCCACCAAATTCCAGAAACACTGTGTGACTGTAAAAGAAAAAAACAAACAAACAAACTCAAAATAATGAGCTGAAAGACCCTAAAAAGTGCTGTTGAGCTGCTGAGGGGAACTGCAGGTTCATCAATATGAGCAGCATTGCATGTTGTTATTTTTTCAAATGTTCATATATAAATATTGGTTAGTGCAGCTTTAAAATTGTCTGAAAACTATATCATTACCATATAACGTCTAGCTATCTTCAACTATACATAGGAAACAAAGAGATTAGTATAGATCCTCTTTATATACAGTACATCACTGACTGGAGGTTCATCATATGAATGCAAAGATGAAATCTTGACACAAATGACTTCAAAAAGTAGTAAATAAAAAGTGAATTTCTATATTAACATACCTAAAGCTAAAGTTCTGCTTGTTAGTGGAGGATCTAACTAAGGAGGCAGAATTACTATTCATTTACATAATTTTTCACAGTTCTCAGAAGGAGCTGTGGGGTGAAATTAGGTTGCACTGAAGAGTTTAGTACAAAGAGAGAAAGAGCAGGTCAGCAGGATTAGAAAACACTACTGCAACTACAGTCTCCCTACGGACAGCTGGTCTTCATTAAAGGAAAAATGTGACATTTCTCTTGTTAGATGATGTCTGTTCATACATCTAAGGCCAACTCTTGGCTGGTATTTTCTAATAGATTTTGTGCTTCAGTGTGATAATGCAAAGAAATGTAAATGTAATGCAAATAAATTCAAATTTCATGTCATTCATTCTGATGCACGTGTCATCTAGCAAAGATAAGATTTTTCAGCCATATTTTCAGTATTTACTCATTTGCATTCAAAGTCTATATACTACTACTACTTTTGTCAAAAATGTGTTAATAAAAACCGTTATATTAAACTTCTCTGACACTCATTGTAACAACACATAGAGTTCTATGATTCATTCAAGCAACATAAAACAAATAAAACAATTTAAAAAAGCAAGCAGCAGACAACAAACCTAAAGAGCTCTCCGATTAAAAAGACTTTTAGGCGGATCTGAGCAGTTTATGATAGACTCATCTATCATTCTCAAGACAACAGTGTCTGAGACAGGAAATGTGCTGTGAAAGATGTCTGATCCCTGATGTCTTTAAGGCACACAGAACAAAATTAACACAAGGCCCAGATCAAAAGATAAAGAGATTTGTGCTTCAGCAAGTATCTTGTACTCTCATAAGCATATGGTTAGAAAATAGCATCTCAGTTTTGCCAAAATTTTGAAAGTTGTTCAGGTGTTGAAATGTAACCAAAGTCTGAATTGTAACATTAATCAGCTTGTATTCAAAGATCAATCAGTGAAAAAATGAGGAACTGTTAGTAGCATCTCTGAACTTGTAATGTATTTATTTTTACATTTAACTATGACTTTCACATACATTCCTGATCTCTGCATAGGGATCAATAAATTTTCATCCTAACCACAGTTGTAACTCACATAACTAAAGCCACAATAGATCAGACAATAATGAGACTGAAATTAAATCTTACCGTGTGAAGTTAATGAAATTTTAATGAGGCTCAATTCTTAAAACAGGTGTAAATGAACGGACTGGGCTCGTTGCAGTAGTCAGCCTTGACTGTGACCTGCATGCATTAGTGAGAACAGTGTTTGGACAGGTGCCTATCCCTCCGCGGGGACAGAAAACGCGCTGCTGTGGGGTCATTCCCATTTAATAAATGTCACAGAGAGCTAACCTGAGTAGCGCCTGTAATTAACTGAGCATGTTTGGTGACTGAGTGGCCTCTGCAGCGAGGGGAGAGATGACAGGGTGTGTATGAAGACAGCCATCTTCATTTAGGGATAGCGTCAGCATTAATGAGATGCTGTTAAGGTCATCTTTCGAGCACACATCAGAGACATCACAGTCAGAAGCAACACACAGACAAGATATAACCCTCACCCTAAACAACATGTCCAGATTGCTAACATGACCAATATATGCAAGTAACATAGATTTAGAGGCTTACTTTTGTTCAGGCAGAGCACTGAAGTCATGCTTACATCAGCTGATTAGTGACCTCCAATCATATAAAGCCATGTTTAGGTTACTTAAAAATACATTCATGAAAAACAGTTATAGTGGGATAGTTGTGACCTTTGATCCAAGAACTTCTCTTTATTTACAGTAGGCCTGCTGTAGTTATGTGCTGCTCCCTATATATGGAATATTCTGTGATATGTATGACTAAAACCTGCAATAACAGATTTTTTGGTAACCTGGTTGCAGCAGAAAGAAACTGTAAACACAACACTGTTATATGCTCATCTTTTAAGTTGATATGGAGAACTTGTTAGCATACAGTTACTTTTTTGCACATCCAGCAGATATGGACTAACATTAGCATTCATTTGGAGTCGTGTTTGTGTCCACCTGGTGATTGTAAGTCCAATATTCACTCTACTGTTAGCTCCAACAACTCCTAAGGGAAATATCTACTATGCAGGTAGTGTAGAGTGGATTCTTAAAACTTTTTTACTGAAAAATGCTGCCTGCTGCAGCAAAAAACGACCCTGATGAGAGCTGTGAGATTGAACTGAAGTAGTAAAGTTGGGCACCTGAAACCCAAAACAATGAGCTGAAAGACACTATAAAGCTATGCAGAGCTGCCGGGAACTGCAGATTTGGGTAATAATTTTTTGTCACTACAAGCGCCATCTTTTATATTATACAAGTTGTACAAGTATATTATACTTTTGTTCCATTCTTATTATTTAAAATGTGATTATAGGAGCTTTAAGATAATGTAAATCATTGGTGTGTATTTGACAGTCTCATCTGGCTGCCAGTGTTAAGGGCTTTGTTAGGAGCTGGCACTGACTCTTTATAGCCTTATGAATTCACTGTATCATAGTTTTGTACAGCCTTTAGATTGTTTTTATGGTTGGAGATTTTATTTGACTCTTACTGGTCACAACTCTGAGTTATCTATTTCTGATAATGGACTCTGTGATATTTGTCTGTATCTCAGTATTATTGCTGCCAATCTTTGCCGAGACACTCTCCAAAAATAGACTTCAAAATAAGTTTTTAGGTCAAATACTGTATCAAAGTTCCTACAGAACAATATTCATCCACATACGTTTGAAACTGGAGTGCATGTATAGATGTAATGTGATGGGTCTAAATGCAGCTCAGTATCCATGTAATTTGTTGGTTGCATTTGCTAGCCAGCCCGTTATTTGGGCTCATTTCAAATGCAAGGACAGAGGAAGCAGTTTTTCATAATTACATGACAGAACCTATAACCGCCCCGTGGGGCTTGTAAAAAACAGTACAATAATGAGACAGTGCAGCGCTTACCGAGATCAAGATGAATGCTGGGAACAAAGGAGTTGAGAAAGAACATGAAGATCACCACGCCAAGGACGGATACACACTTTACCAAGAGAACCTTGTCAGTTATTCTGTGCTGTGGAGGAGAAAAATATATTCTTTCTGAATGGGAAAAAGGCAGATTTTATCGCACATCTGACAGTATTTGTTTTAAGAGAAGTTTCAAAGACTAGGCCAACTTCATTATTGAGATAACATCAATGCACCGCAGTCATAGAGGGTGAGGAATATGTCTGAGATGAAAGCCTACCTTCTTTTGCAGTTCCTGAATGTTTTGCTCCCAGTTTTTATCCTCTTGGGAAATTTGTCTGTCAGACACAGCAACATTTTAATCTCATATTAATTTCATTTCTCTCAATGTCTATAAGCAGAAAAAACATTTAATTATACAGTAGATTATAGACCAATCACTCTCTTAAAAGGTTTAAAATATTAGTAAAAGCATGGTTAATGATAAGGTGCTTTGCATTGTATATACAGTGTGTATGCTGTTTTTTATTTGTTGAATTTTATGTTATATTAATTTAGTCTGGAATTTACACTGTTATTATATTGTATTTTTGGGCTTGTGCTATAATTGCTATGCTGATGCAACAAGGAGACAAATAAAGGAAACTATTCTCGGACTTCCTTGTGTTTTTTGCCTCAATTGTTTTCAACAAAAAAAGAAAGAATGTTTTGAACAATTAAACGATCTAAAATAATCTCAGCAACATGTGAGTTAATGAGCACACATACAGGGAGTACATTAGATGTCTCATAAAAGGTCATAATATGATTATGATGAACACACACAGTATGCACCAATAACAATGTGGATTCCTCTATAAAAATGAAAAACAGTAGAGAGAATGTGTTTGTGTGAGAGGTGATAATAGTGTTTTTAGCGATAACATATAGTTGTTTCTGTTTTCTTTGTTTGACTTTTAACCTTTGGAAGGTTTTCATCAACTTGCGGAGCAGACTTTCCAGGTTGAGGACTTTTTGCATCAGGAGGCATTTCACAGCCGTCTCCTCTCGGCTGGCGGGATTAATGCGCTGAGCTGTCTGCCTCCAGACCAGGATCTCATGTTTCAGTTCTAGAGGAACAGAACAAACAGATCAGGAGAGAAAAACACCTGTTTAATGCAAGTTAAACACAGGAACTACACTGCCATTTCAATGGTGGAGCTCAATAGCAGTAAGTAGCATGTTTACTGTGGGGCATTTGGTTTGTAATAGCTCCTACAGCAGAGGCTGACTGAGAGGATATTAAGATGTTTTCGGTCAATAGGCTGTGAGCCCCCATAGAGGGACTAATGCAGCCAGGCGATGGGCACATGGACCAGCTCAGGAACAGCCAGCGTTGAGGCAGAGATATGGCCTGAGGGAACTGGACGCCTGTGTAGATATCAGTAGGTACCATCCTTTTTCAGGAAGGTTGCTAGGTGACCTTAATGGGATCTAACTGGATGTAAGCGAATCTGCACAATTACCAGTCGCGGCAGTGGCTTTGAGCTGATTTAGCTGCTTGCTCTCCTAGGTGGGCTAGGTTGGCAGGAGAAGCGGAAACTCCACAGGGTGGGATTTACAGATGGGCTATCAGGCCTGCATTGAACAGTCACCGCAGTGATCAGCAGTGACTTCCTTCAATCTGCCTGTGTCTCAGTGTGACGACGCAGCTCCAAACAGTCGATTTCCCTCACTTCTTAAATGAGAGCGGTGTGGTGACGACTGGGGAGCTCAGTGGTCTCTGTTTTAATGATCCCCTCTAGAGGTTCTCTCAGAGGGGGGGCAGTGTGGTATTGTGGGTAAACGCCAATAAGAGGTGACTGCGGTTCTGGAAAAATTGCAAACAATTTTGCACAAATATCCCAGTTTTTTTAGTTTGGTCATTATCTACATCCCTGGGGTCTCATATGCAAAGATCTATAGTTGCACCAAATAGATTCTAGGATGGAGGACACAGTTACTGTCCAAACCAAACAAATCCTGTGGTTGTTAAATGACCTTATTCTACCTCTGGACAATACAGCAAGTCCTGGGGGATGGCCAAATAATCTTCTCCTCAGTTAATGGATAATTAAGGAGACATATAAAAGAACTACAGTGAGCCAGATTAGTGAGAATAGTTTATTCAGCAGAACACTTTGAAAACAATACTCCAAGTGTGAGATTTGGACTGCAAAAACAATGGAACCAAGATGGAGGCCCTGTGCTACTCTCAGGCTGCTCTCTGGAAGAGTGAAGCCATTTTTCGTTGCCAAATAGTCAAAGCCAACAGCTGAATGTCAGAGGAAAGGGGTTTTTCTGAGATGAGCCATATGGCGTTTGGGACTCTGGGTGATTCACCAGACTCTCAAGGGAGCAGAGCTGGTGAAAGAGGCAAAAGGTGAAAGTGTCTCACCCCAGTACATGATGTTGAACTTAAGAGTCGGCATGAGCAACAAGGTTATTGTACATACTTTAACTGAACCAGTTTTTAAACATTTACTGTGACTAAAACTTGCCGTGACAATCCTTAAAGTAGTTGTTAACCTAGTTATAAATCTAAACCACTAACATTTTATCCATTACATCATGACCACAGAAGGATCTTCCCTTTTATTAAGCAGCACACCATAATCCAGAAATGTTATATCTGAGATGTCAGGGTCATCTAATGAGGACAATATGACTTGAATACTGTGGAAATTACCTGAGACAGAGGAGGCAGCCTTCAATTCAGAGGGCATTATACACTACATGTGGGAGTTAGAGAGCTGAGGCCTTAATACCCAGTTAATTAAGTTTGTATGAGGTCACTGCATTGTCTGAGAAGGTGAAATGCTGTAGTGTCAGGGTGGTAGTAGTAAGTGCACAGATGTTATTGTGGGGTTAATACACTTCATAATAACTAAAAACCTTCATAATTGAGTGTAGATTATGCCGCATCCACAGCACTCAGACCCATGACAACATGATAACCCTCATGCCCAACAGCAACCTTCATCGCTACAAAAAATCAGCATCTACATGGAAAATTATTTGGGGGAAAGATATTTTTTAGCAGAATTATTTTGAAAAAATCTCTTAACTCACCAACAATTTCAATGGACTCTTTGTTGTAGAGTTTTTTGTTCCAGTAGAGCATCCGTAGGAAGGGAAATGAGGTGAAAAGGACGAGGCATATTCCAAGGAACATGTAGCCGGTGAAACTGGCAAAATCAATCCCCTGTAAGATCAAGTAATAACATGTTAATAACAACAAAGTCTTTTAAAATACAAAATTCCCTTAATATATATAACATCGGTGACAATGGACATGTATGCAGCGATGATGTGTATGTAAAGTGAGACAAGTCATGTGGTCGCCTGGGAAAGCATCTCGTTAGAATAAGCTGAACTGTTCAGAACAACTCTGAAAAAGAATGGATGCAGATGCATTTTACCTCTAATCAGTATGTTAAATCCCTGTAATACAGTAATTCAAATAGGTTTAGATGTGAGAGCAGTCTGAGGAAATGAAATCTGATTATTGTACACAACAGGCTGGTGATAATTTCATCCTTAAAGGTTTTTTTAGGTTCACCAAGCTCCCATTTGGCATGGGGCACATCTTACTTCCTGCATGAGTTAGAAATAGCAGCCCCTGGCTGGGGTTGTCCTCAAAATGGAGGGCAGATCCTTTACACCGAAGACCATTTTATCAGATACATAATTACAAATGTGTCCTTGTATGGCATCATCTACATAACATCCCATTTTAAATAAATACAGCCTTTAAAATGCACGTTATAATATGTGACTTTGGGCTGTGAGTGATTCATACAGTCATTATTCATCATACATGCACAGTATGAAGACTGAAACTACAGATATTCAGCAATAAAACTGGTTAATAGTGACCTCTACAGGATTTGCAATTTAAAGTTGCAAAAGAAGTCCAAGATAAAGTAAGAAGAGGGTTGTACAATGAAACAAGCTGCTGGATAAACCAGCACATGGGAAAAATAAAGAAATCAAAAATTACACAGTTTAAATAAAATATTCTCTCACATGACCTGAAATATCAGATATCAAGTGTCAAATCAAGTTTGATTGTGAGGAATAAAGCTCATGTCTTTGCTCTTGTTTCAAGTAACACCTCAGTAACCGATGTGGGAGCAACAACCCATAAAGTCTCCCTCCAGTCAAAAATGTGTTTTGCTCTTAGTTCACTTGGATATGTGAGCTTCACTGTACAGAACAGACACTAGAAGCTGTTTTCACATTCATCAGCTGAAAGCAGAATATTTCTAAATGCTCACTGAAACTCTGAGTTAAAGACGTGTATTATTTTATTTGTGACATCACAACTAGTTTTGGAGCCAATCAAGATCTAGTAAGCAACTTACAGAAGTGTGATATGGAAAACTGAAACCTCCAGCGGACATTACACTGAGAATGAACTTTTTAGTGAAGTAAGAGACATCTTGTGTCCAACAGTCAAACCGTTGGGACATAAAATATTTCCATATTCATAGACTCTGGATTTTTCAGTGAGGGGGAAGAAGCAGATGTAATTTTAATCATTTTTAACAAGATAATTGAATCTTTCTGTTGAAAAACAAAACAGACAGAAATTACTATTCCAGACAGTATTTTTATGTCATAAAAAATTATGGAGGGGATCTTTAAAGCACCTCATCAGTTATGCAACAGATTTAATACAAGGGTTCCCTTCATGTCATGCAAACTAATTTCGTCACTATGTTCCCTCATTGCCTCATTCATACACTACAACTCTGACTGCTTCTTTATTCATGCCTCCAAAAAGACCCGCTCTCAGTCTGCTGTGGCCCTCAGGGCAGCCTTGTGGGTCGAGCAGCTCACGCAAACCTGCTGTAAATGAAAACTCTCATCACTTCAACAAATCTCTGTGAATTCTCCAGTCACTGCTGTAAACCCCATGTTTAGTAGGAAGAGGCAAGACACCTGAGGGCTAAAGAATCTAAGTTTTATCTGTGTGTTTGCTGCTGTAATGAATCTCTGTTTGCTGCCATAAACTGTGACCCTGATGTGTTCATATTTCAGAGCCAATGTCAACAACTCTTCTGACTGGTTGGAGGAGATCCATTTGGCACAGAGAGTCACCAGAGTCACTCAATGAAATTATACCAAAAGGAGGCAGAGGTTTTATATGCGCCATGCCACTGTGCTCTGTAATAAATTAAATACAAGGACACTCGGCTGAGGGGCGGAATCACCTAAACACACACTTCACAGCTGTGCCATTCTTTCTATCTCTGAATTTCTCCCGAAATCCCCTTGACAAAAACAAGCAAGCATGCAAACAAACAAACAGGCAGTCAAACCATGCATGCAAACACAAGCTGTCCTTATCAGAGGCCAGACATGACTGAGTGAGTGCGCTGCTGTGTCCCCGCGGTTCTGTCACCTGGGAAACGCAGCCAAGACAAACTGGACAGAGGACCGTGGGAGCCTGATTTGGTAGAAGCTACTGTATACCGGAGGAGACCACATACTGCTGCACCCGCAAAGGCTAAAATGTCATGCACAGTGAACAGATGCCACATCAAGCGGCTAGGAAAATGTCATGTCTTCTAGTGATGTAGCATTATGCCCCCCTGAGTATAAGAAGAGTGAAGGTTATGAGAAGAACCTAGAAGTCATTGCCCTTTTCACACACCGACAGATTGCTCTGATTACCTCGCTAAAAGATTCTCACTGCTGTTTGCTGACATCACTTTCTGTCACAGTATGTAACTTGCCAAAACATCATGGGGTGATAGAAAGTAATAATGTAGGAGTGTATAGTGAAGTAACTTTCATTCTTTTCATTCATTGGGTAGATTTTTCTATTAATCTGCTTCTGCTTCTGTTTCTACCACATTTACAAGGAGACTATTGAAATGAAGAAATGTCAAATACAAACATTTTTTAAATCCTTCTTTTTTTTTGAAAAGCAACAACTAAATTATATACATGGGATAGATTATCAGACATACAGTACATTGTCACAAAGGTTTAAACCAAGTATGCTGTACATCATCCACCAATGGGTGTCCAGTTACATGGTTTGACACATTATTGCATCAGGAATGACACCGTCTCATCTACAAGCTTAAAAATGAATTCCAAAGAAAAGAGTCTGTAGTGTGCCTTAGCATGCCACTTATTGAAGACTAGAGCCACACTAACATAAGCTGCTGTTGAGGTGCAGGTGAGTATGTCACAGGAAAGGGAAGCAGTAGGAAGGTGTTACTCCAGGCAGGCATCAGAAATGATTAAATGTGCTGGAGGACAGCTGCTATGTTGCTTGTAATGAACCTCTCTGACTTTCTCCACAATTACATACAGTACAGCTTGTCGATGTTTATTCCTGTAATCGTTTGACTATAAGAAGCTAAAACAACAGTATGTGACGCTGGGCAGGTACCTTGAAACAGGAAGGAGTTAGAGTTTCTTCTTCTACTGTTTTGACATGTTTAATTCTCATGATTAATGATGGCAGCAGAAAAAATAGAAATTGGTTTCACTGCCATCATGTCTCCATTCATCAACTGTACATCAACATAAATAAGGTTCACGACTCATGATTGTATAAACACACAGAGAGATTGTGCTGAACAGAGATAACACATGTGCAACCCAGCAAACACAGATTATTAAATCTGTCCACTGTGCACACCCATAACGTGCAGGCAAACATCTGCATGTGCAAGTGTAAATGTGTACGCACTGTAAAGCTCATATCAGAGCTTTTATATGAGTTATATGAACACAAAGGCTTTCGATAAATGTTTGAGAAGATCCTGGTAAAAAAAAAAAAGAAAAGCTTCCTGTTCACTGTGAAAAAATGTGAATGTTATCACTCATTAACCAAAGTTAATGTTTTGATGAACAAAACCTTCAGTAATTCATGAACCAGACAGAATATGACCAACACAACCTCCAGTGAGAGAAATCCAAGTACATGGTGAAGCACCAACTCAACTTATTTTTAACTTGAATTGAGGGATGGAGGAGCACTTACGCTGATGAGGGGGAAAAAATCAGTCCTTGAATTTATGGAATCTTTTTTCCAACAAACAGTAAAATCTGCAATATGCAACCAGCAGACGGATTCGAACAAAGTAAAATGTGGCTCAGTCTGAGATTTCTCCAGTGAAGCACCTGGCAAGATAAACACAGCCTGTTGTTTCACCCTGTCATATATTTCTTATTTCTTATAATATCATATAGGTTTGTTAAAGCTGAGGGATTTTTGACCACTAGAAAGAATCATGGCGTTGACAGTCTATAATCTAATCTCGTTCTCATGACTGACATGTTAGCAAACAACTGCGTAGTTCCAGCATTCACATAGCAACATGGATTTCCAACTGTAGTAATTATTTTGCAAACTGTCAAACGTAAATCGAGACCAGCAAACCTAGAAATGAACAGTTAAAGGCTACATGAAGCTGCAGAGTTACATTACAGGAAGTCATTTGATTCAATGTTAATATTCAGCTTTAAAGTGGTGCTTCAGTCCCAATCTGTCAGTTTTTTGGAATAACTGTCTGCCTCATTTCCCAATGTGCATTTATTACTGCCACTGCAGTGATGCTCCTTTCATAATTACCTTTCATAATCACCTTGTCATAACATGAGGTTTTCAAAACAGTAGCTGCACACATTATGGATTGAGCAGTAAGGTGAAACCATGCGGTCAAAGCTGTTCATCTATTCATTTTGATGTACCGTATATGCAGGGTCAAACTGGACTGGCATTGAGTGTTTCCAGTCAGAGGTGGTGGCTTTGTGATACATTTCATTTCTTGTGCAAAATCCTTAAATCTCTTGAAGGCAAGGGTAAAACGAATCAATACAAACACAATAACTCATGAGGAAAAGTCTTATTAATTCATCTTTTGATCATGGCAGTGACCTTAGTGACTGTCTGTTTCCGAATCTTCCAGAAACACTCGAATGTAATTAAGCATTTAGAGTTGCTACAAAGTCCAAGGAATTAATCTAACATTGCTGCCTCTAATGAAAAAGAACCATTGATTATCAACACACAAGAGATTAATAAAAGAATAGAGGTGACAGCCGTGACTAAAATTTTCCCTTCATCTTATTATTCCCTCACACATAAGTCATGAAGAGCATTATGTTTGCTTTACTGGGCGTCTGGTTCATGTGTCAGATTACACAGAGTCGATCTGTTATATTAGTGCAAGTTAGGCAGAGAGCTGTGAAAGTGCCTACTTCTTTGCGCAGGTCCTGATTTGATACTATAATCACATTGGGTGGATCTCCGACAGCTGTGGCAGCCCCTCCAATGTTGGTGAAGATTACTTCTGCAATCAGGACATGTCTGGGGTCTAGATTAAGCACCTCACACAACCTGCAAAATCAGATAGACAGAAAAGCCCTTTAGCCCCGATTAGATTGCAGCGGGTGGGAGAAATAAACATAGGAATAAAAAAGGATATTTGAACATAAAAAAGCACTGGTCCTTTAACATTGAGGTCGTGCAGGATATCAACCCTGCTGTCTGCTAACAAATTAGGGCACAATTTTGCCCAGATCTGTGCTGTGTGCATTGGGTGTCTAATTTAAGTCAAATATCTTCTGACCTTCTGCAAGCAAGAGTGATTCTGAGAACTTAATAATGATTCACTGTACAGACTCTAAAAGAAAATAGAGATGCTAACAAAGAGGGAGAGACAGAGGTGGGTGGCACACATGCAGTTGATTTGTAACACTACAGTAAATTGTAGCTTCTCTGTAGTAGATCTGTTTTTAGGGATGTAATGTGTGTTTTTAGGGATGTAATGTGTATTTCTCCGCTTTTTTCAGAGAGGAGGTGTCGATCTCTAGATTGATGCAACTATTTTTTTTTGAAAATCATATGCAGTTACATTATATCAATGGCTTGTTTGATACAAGAACTTTGAGGAAAAATTTAAGTAAACTTGTCATGTTAAAAGATGATCATTTCTCCTTCAAACTATTTAAATTAACTGTATCTGATGATAAACCCCTCTAATTATGTTAATGATTAGAATTTTAAAATTCCAAGATATTTACTCTATAAGAGAGTAAACTACAAGCTTTCAGCAGGGAGAATAAATATTCAAATAAGTACAGGAATTTTTCTGTAAATTCTATAGAAGCAAAACAATGATATAACAACAGCTTGATTACTGAAAATGTAATTGTTTTAAATTATAATACTACACAGCAACTCTATTTCTGAATATAATTATTTTTCCTGAAGACATATCTAAGATTTAAAGGCTGAACAAGACCTTGAATATTGATTTTCTGATTATTATAATATTACATAGCAACATGATGTCCAGTTATAAATGCAAAACTATAATTGTAGCTGGTCACAGCAGAAGTGGTGGAAGAAACTTCACATTGTTTCTGTGACACATTTAACTGTGGGGTCCAGAGACATGCAGCTTGGTGAACTGGAGATTCTGAAGTGGCTACAGTAGGTAATGGATGGATGGATATTTTTAAATGGCTGTACCTTATGGTGACAGGGGTGAAAAGCATCATAGTGGTCACATTGTCCAGAAAAGCAGAGAGAATAGCTGCAATGAGACAGAGGATGATGATCATCGGCCACACTCTTCCTCTGGATAGTTGGTAAGCCTGCAGAGAGAAGTAGAGTAATACCATGATGAGTTGATGTTAATGGCAACTAGGAAATTGATATCTTGATTCACCTCAAGCTCGACTGCAGGAAGGATTTAAAATCTAAGGAATCGTTGAGTGGTGTTGCTGAGGACGAGCTCTGACACGTCTGAGATGTGTTTCAAGCTTTCAAAGCTCAGTAAAATATTATAAATGAATACTTGAAAGTAATTTATATTTAAACCAAAAGAATTATTTCATAGGGAATACAGCCACTGAGTAGGATGGCCATTAATGATGTGGTATATGTCATCTTTTATGAGCCAGTGCTTTTTGTGGAAGAAAAAAACAAAACAAATCCAGAACCCAGCTGGTGATTTTAAATCCTGCTTCTGACCCAAAACACTCTTCAGGTTTTCAGTGTGACTATTTTTACTCAGCCAAACAAGTCATTTACTTCCCTACACATTTAATCCTAGTGTATACCTAAAAAAATATGTTTAGCTACTGTATCATGAGTTCAAAAAATGTAACTGTACATAAAATTACATGACAAACAAATGAACATAAAATAATTAGTATTGTAGTAGTAGAGGTAGTTGGATTCCATTCAAGATAGAATTACACACAGATTCACTCACAAACACTATCTTCCTAAAGCCTGAAATCTTTAATGCTAATACCAGTGTTAAGCCCAGGGGAGTGGCTCAGCATGGCCACCCTTTGTATGTCATGGCACAGTGTGTCAGAGCTGCTAAGCTGTTCTTTGAGAAGGTATTTCAATTTGGAGTGGCTGCCCTTGTGCAACTCACACTTAAAATTCATGAGCCTGTATGACGCCTCTGTTCTCCAGGTCTGAGTGCCACTGTACCTGAAGGACAAAGGTAGAGAGTATCTCTACATAGAACATTCAGGATTATACCTGAGCTGTTTTTATGATGGTAGGAAACCTTGACCTTGTACAGGGAAGATGACGGTCTTATCTTCTACTGTAGAGTAATAGACTCATTTGCCTTTATCATTTTATAGAGTAGATGTATATCTATGGTTAAATGAACTTTACTGTTCTGCAAGATATGAACATACAGTACATCTATAAGTAAGAAATAAAGTATTTTATCAAAAGTAATGTCAGCTTGTATTGAGTACACCTGCACTAAAAAACATGTTTTCTTCTTCTCATAATAAGAAATACTGAACAAATTGAGCTTGTTTCTGAACTTTCGCACAAAACAAAACAAATGTCACTCTTGTCAGTCAATTATAGTGCTGTAGTTTTTTAATATGGCTATTTTTGGCCATGTTTTATGCCTTTTGTTGGACAGTAACAGTTTTTAGAGGTGACAGGAAACGAGAGGAGAAAGAGACAGCAAATGAGATACAACAAAGGTGCTCTGCCAGAATCAAACTGCGGATGTTGCAGTTATGTGGCATGCATCTTAACCAGTAGGCTACCAGGGCGCCCCTATAGTGCTGTGCTTTTGGGTCAGGATGTAAAGATAGGCATCAAAACTTGTTAAGTCATCTCACATTACAAGGCCACATGGCCGCTATTTTCATAGACTTGAAAAGCTACATTTAAAATGAATGATCAACAATAAACATACAAACTGAATATTACTAAAATGATATATTGCCATAAAATCTACAATGAACTATTATGAAACTGTATACCCTCTTGTTCAAAATCTTGTATTCTCTCCATCATATTCTACGGATTTTTAAATTGTCTATGTTAGTGCTGGAACCCATCATTATTATCATTCAGCCAAACTCACCTTCACAGCACAATAATCAAAGAAGCCAGTTTCTGAAAAAATGGCCACCAGTACCATCTGTAAGAAACAGGACACATTTGTTGAAAAAAAAATCCATTATGTAACTGTATATATATACTGTATGTCACACTTATATTTCAAAAACAGTCACCACGAAAACAAGATTGTGCTATAAGAGATGGTGATCAGTACGATATTTTCAATGTGCTCAACTTTCAAGATTCTGGGATATTCTTTTCACTGATACTTTATTGTCATACTCATAACAATATAATAGCTAAATTAATGTATGTGCAAAAAACTGTTTGAAACCATCTCCACACTTCATTAATCATCATAGACAATGAGCTGTTGCAAAAAGCAATATGACACAGAAATGTATATCATATATAAACAGTTCAATATCATTGCTTTGTATATATTATAATATGATGCTTACATGTATATTGATGCAATGTATATTAGGATATATTGCCTTTAGGTTTTGAATATTTTCAGAAGCTCCCTTTGCTGTGAGTTAGACAGAGTTAGACGACATTTTCAGTGGCAGCTGTTGAAAGTGGAAGTTGTCCAAAGGAATATACCATCTGTGGTCATGCATCAATCTTTTAGAATTACCTGAATAATGAGAGCTGAATATTTTGTTATAAATGTGATCTACTGTAAAGTTCAAATTTGCCTGGAAAAAAACGGTTTAAATAAAATTAGAGATTTTGTTATAAGCTTGTCCAGTCTGATTTTAGGCTTCATAGCAGCTTTGCAGACTTACTTTTCAATTTTATACTGAACTGGACATGTTTGTTTCCATGGGGACAACATTTTACCTCCACAGAAACAGATGCTGCCAGTAGTTGGGAACATTTAAAAATTTCCAGGAATACTAAATGAAGACCTAATTATTGAGTTGTTTCTGTGTTAGTACAGACAAACTAGACTGTCTTAAATGAGATGTGCTGAGCAAAGCAACATAGGAGAACATCTTAGACTTAAGAGTCGCACCATGCCAAACAGAAGAGCCAGTGTCTCATAGTCGATCCACTCAACCACAGTAACCAGACTGGGTCTCTATGGGAAAAACAAACAAAATAATTAGATTTGACAGGGGTTTATTAACAATCGGATCTGTGAAGAACAGAGTTGATTATTTATTGTTGGACACATTAATGCCTTCCACCAGCAACAGTACAGAGGATAGTTGAGATCTGGAAAACTTTTATTTTCAGTACAGTACTAAACTTTCAGCAGCTAACAGTGGTTCTGCTCCACTATAGTGAGCCAACATGCACAGACCAGCTACATGGACCTTCAAACTCGAACATCTAAAAGGCAGCCAAATTACACCTGTGCTTTTCCTGCAAAAGTGGGGACTTATATTTGACTTATATTTTGATACATAGTTTCTGTAGTTGTTGTATTTTAGCAGAATGACTATTTGCATAAATAATAAAAAATCTGCAGTTAATAAAGGATCTTTTTGCATTTCTTACTGGCCTTTCTTTTCCAGAATATTTTGTTGTAACTTTTTCCAAGATAAAGAACTAACAACTTCTTTATTCTGTGTTTCTGACTAAAACTTGGCCTGATAAATGGGAAAAGGAGCTTCTGGCAAGTATGTTAGCACAGGAGGACATAACAAACACCACAAACTATAAATTTCTCTGTTGACAAAGAGGAAGTCTAACTGGCCTGATTGAAATTGTAGCCATTTTGAATCCCTTGGGAAACTCTACCAGGAAGAAGGCATCATTTAACATGATTTATCATTCACTACTCTTCACTGAAAAAGTTGTATTGGATGTAATAAGCATATGGATGGATATTTTTACAGTTTAATATAATGTTATTTGGCTCATACCACTCACTACCAATCAGGCCAAGGTAGCTAACAAACTAGCAGCTAATTTCAAGCTGCTGTTCCTTAAAATTGCTGGAAGATTGCCAACTTATATTTTAACAAAAATGCAGTGTTTAGCTGAGCTAAGTTGCTCCAGGCATTAATCATTAATTTACAACTCACTAAAATGTAAGAGTGAATGAGACTTACATCACCAATGATAGCCAGAGCAGCTAATGCTGCCAAAGATCCCAGCATGGCCGCCAAAGTGCGATGCACGATCTGAAAATTCAGAGAAACAAGAAAAATAAAATGTAATGCCTCTGAACTGAGGCAAGCTACAGTATCTAAATATTATAATACAGTATAAAATATAGGTATAAGCAATCTTATTCACTCTCTCACACTCGCACACATACATCAAAATACACTCTTCACACTAACTGAACAATCATTTTCAAACAGGTGTAAAAGCCACATTGAGTCAAATATTCTCCATTTACATCCACCCTACAGCCTCAAGAAGAGATTTGGTTGAAGGCTGCTGTGTCGTGGTTTTTGATGCGGTTTGAGAGGAAGCTGCAGTCAACATTGTTCCAGCAGACTGAATGTGAATGCCCTGATCAGACAAAGGTCACAAAAGAATAGTAGCTACAGTAGGACTCATTGGCTTCTCGGTCCTGGCCTAGACCTTTTGTTTGTTTTGGGCCTCCATGAGGCTTTTAACAATGTAGATAATGTTACAGCTTTGAATCAGTTGGTGTTTTACTCTCAAGTCAGGACTCGTTGGGATCTAAAACTCTAGCCCTCAGTGCTCAGAGATGCCCTTTGGGGTTCCCCAGGGGTCAGCTTTAGGACCAGTTCAATTCTCTTTTTATCTCGCACACCTTTACACCTCATACACAGACGTAATTTAAAGAGATATACTGATTTAAACAAATTATTCTCAAATCATGTCAACAGTTGCAATAACGGGAAAGAAAATCTTGTTGAGACTCATGCTCCATCAAGCCTGTGATACTCTGTCATTTAACTCTATGTGAAATATCAAGAAATGCAAAATTTCTGTGAGATATTACAGTCGTTGGTGCTGTTAAGAGTCGCTCTCCTCCACTAGGTTCCCTTCCCCACACTCATGTATGATGCATCCCATTATTAAAAATTGAGGCCTGTGATAAGCATGAACATGTTATCAGAAAGCAGAGCTGCTCCTCTGACATTTATGCCCTCACAATGAATTGCAGGAAAGCAGGTCACTTCATGTATATTGGCAGATGCTGAGGTTGTTCCTGATGTTAACCCTTGAGTTTTAGGAATAAATACTGGTTTGTCCTCAAACCTTTTCATTTAGATCAAAGAAAAGTATTCATGGCCACACAAAAACCTGTTCATCACAAATAATTAATGCCTGACACCATGATAAAATAACTTACGGCACCAGTCCAAAATAAGAAACCATCATGTAGTCAATAGACAACATTAAGGTAAGAGAACTGGAGGTTAATGCATGCATAGAGTAGTAGTGTAACAATCAAACTACAAGGACTGATGAGTTGAAGTCAAAATCAAGACAGGGTTAATAAGGAAGTGTTGAGGAAAGAAAAATATCTAATTATATCTATTGTGGCAGAAAAAAATATTGTCATTTATAAAAGAGATATTTTGATGAGAACACAGTCACCTGCCTTTAATGCATATTGAACTTGCTGAACTACTCAGCACTAAACTGGGTGTCGTCACTCATGATGAGTAATAAGTCCATCTACAGACTTTCAGAAAGTTATTTTTGTCTGAATACATCTGCTCTGATAAAGAACAAAAGCATCCATGTTTTCTGCCTCCGCCTTCGTTAAAGACAACAAAAGGATTCTTTAGACCTCTGTAAAAACATTTCACTGAGATGCCCATTAAAAATAAGAAAATTGGTGTCCAATTACCATATCCCTTTATTTGAACTTATCATACAGAAAATCACAATATCTTAAATGTGAGAGAAAATGTATGTGCTCAGTCATTAAGAGGATTGTGTCAGGTTCTTATCAGACTAAAGTCTAATGGAGGAAAATAAATCTTCTCTACAGAGGAGTGAGACATTCTCAAATGGAGGCCTGATAGAGCTAGAGCTAGTCAGATGACATCTTGCTGATGTCTGAATAGCCACGTATGTGTGTATGCTCTTCTACTTTAGAGGCATTCCTCGCACTTTCAATTACAGCCTCTGCAAGCAGACCTGTCAGTTACAGAGATGACACAGGAGTGTGTGTGCTGAGCGTAACTGTACTGTCATCTCTCACAGCCCGCTGTTGACTTTCACATCATAGTATTGCCCCTGCCAGTACAGCTTAGTGAGTTCACACCTTGTCGCTTTCAAGGAGATTAGCCTGTCCAATTAAAAGCAAACACTGTCTGGAAATTAATAAAAATTACACATGTATGTCCAGGAAACACAAATCTCAACAAGTCTGTAAAATGAGAAGCTAGTGTGCACCACATCAAAATAATGAGAGCTAATATGTGGGAAATTAATGATTATTTATTATCTAATAAGTCATTAATCAAAATAGAATAATTATCAACTAATTGATAATCAATTACTTTTTACATGTTAGTTCAGAATATTAGTTAAGAAATTGCATTATGTAAACATAAGCATTTAAGCAAATTGATGATTTTGCTTGCAAACCTGACTACTAAAAAAATATAAATGGAACGACGATTTAAGGCAATGACACATCAACTAATTACTGATCAGTATTTTAAAGTTTAGTAGTATTCTAGTATTATAGTATTATGAAATATGGCATAGTAGTAGTTATAGTGTAATATTTTATAGTATAATTGTATTCTGTGCTATGTTGCTCAGTCCATGTAAAGCTGCTTTGTTCATGTCATATCATGAGATAAATGGTAGAAATGGGAAACATTCCCATGTTTTTGACATGCAGGGATTCATATCATCGGACAATTCAAGACGGTGTATGACTGCAAAGGTAGTAGTGTTAGCACAATACCAGGACCCTGAAACTGGATCAGCTAAATGGAATCAATGCATCATTAATATAATTATTTACAAATTTGCTTTTCCTACTGTGACATGTAAAAATGTCCCCTGTGAAAAAGACATGTAGTATTAGGTGCCAAGTTGGATATATCAGCAGCTTTCAGAAAAATCTGAGTTTCTTGGTCGTTTGACATGAACGCTAGTCAGAAACTAGTATTTACTCCAATATAACAATGAGAGTCTACTCTGTTTGAAATTGAGGACCCATATTTGTTAAAAAATTACTATTAATTTTGAGAGGGAGGGAATTTAGAGAGATCTGCCACCATTATGGCTGTAAACTGCATATTAGGGAAACTTAAACAGGTATAGCAACAGTAATTATGGGGGGAGGGGCTTACTGAAGGGGCAGTTGTCCGGCCCTAACAGGTGCAACAAAACAAAAGAGTGAGGGAGCTGTAAATCAAGCACAGTTTGCACATGCCCACAGTCAGGAGGAGAGGTTTAAAGTGAAAACACCTGTGAGGATGCACTATGGGTATGTACAACCTTTAATTTGTGTTCATTGTTAGAGAAATGTCTGCACAAATGAAAACACAACCTGCCAAATATACAGTACAGCATTGTACTGCACAGATATTGAACACAAACTCACCCAAAGAAGAGCATAAGCATCACATGGCCATTTACCTCAAAGATAATGAGAACATAGACCCCAGCCAGGATGATTCCAGCGATGGCCACCTGTGTCTCCACACTGACGTAGAGCGACTGGTGGGTCATGGATAACGGCACCACCTCATTATCCTGCAGGAAGGCCTGGATCGTGATGACGATGGGGTCACTGTGCGGGAAAGGAAACAGCACGACAGCAAGAGTGAATGTAGCTGTTTTTCCTTTATTGGACATTTGTGATCCTCAGTGTAAAAAGTGCTGTCAGTAATCTGTAATGTAATGTTTCTGTTGTTGAAGTGGAGTAGCAGTAGAGACAAAACACCATGAGAAATTACAATACTGGAGCGCCTAAATGGAATTCAGCCATCATTCATTCATTATTTACACCTGTGCTTTTCCTACTGAGACATGTTAAACTGTCCATACGGACAGCCTATATGATGTGATATTGTAAAGCTATCATCTTGTGTACCCATCCTGTACTGCACTCCACTATATCGTCAAAGTAGATACTATACACACAGTATGAGTCATTATTTTCCCATTCAAAAAAGCTCCTTCAGCCCTTTACGTTCCATGTTCAAATCAATCTGTTCAACTCAGTGTTTCACACAGTGTTATGAGTACCTGCTGAGCATCTCAAAAGTTTTGGTCAACAGTATCTGGTCACTTCGTTCACCGTGTAGAGGAATGGTCCAATTATGAATCACCTGTTCACAAACAACAGTGATAAATGAGTTGACTTTTCAAAGCCATGAAACGACAAAGATGATAAATGTCTGACATAGAGGCTCTCACCTGCTGAGTCCTCCTCCTCCGCTGTCCCGGCTGCTCAGTCTGCTCCACCTGGATCAGGATATATTCCTGGTCAGTGAGGTCAATCATCCCTCCTGTGAAAGGCCCTCCCACCTGTAGCTTTAGCAAAGCATTGTCCCGGAAATCTGTCAGATTCATTGCTGTTGGACACAGACCGTCAAGAGAAAAATGTGAACGATGAATGTATTTGTGTGTGTTGTAAAACGGAGAGCAGCACAGCAGATAGGAACAGATATAGTATTCATGAAAATGACAAAGATGCAGTACGAAAGGATACAGAAACTGTCTGTTGAAGACACGGCCAACATCCTCCAGGGGTTGTCTCGATCTGGGTACATGCTGAAGAACAGCTGAAAACCAAATGCATTCAAAAACTTATTATTCACTCAGTCCCCACAGTTCATGCCAAATCTATTAAGACACTGAGGAAAAAGAACATATAAGCAATATGCTGCATTCTGTGTACTGTAAACTACAGATTCTATTCTGAAGCTTTTGTTAATGGGTTTGTTTGTTTTTTTAATCTAAGGTTAATGGTGTTTATTCTAAATGGATTGTTGTCTCCTATGTTCAGTGAACACGTTATACGTAGAGAAGTTGGCTTGCTAAACCACAGATAATAGTGGCAGAGTTCGGTAAAAAGTATGTATGTATGAGACAGCGCTAACTTATATTTCTTTAATTTCAGCCAGTTTTGACTGTTGCATCAGCTTCATCATTTTAGGAGGTTTTACATGCTGAGAATATTTCTTGATGTATTATATCTTGGTGCAGTTACTTTACAGAGCCTTGTGGTGTGAGGTTGCCAGCAAACCAGCCGGAGATGGTGCACAGATATACTGAGCTAATATGTTGTTCTTTCAGCGTGTAAGTCCACCATTTCTAGATCTAAAGTGTTTATTAATGTGATTTAAAGGTGTTGATAGGTGTAATTTTGAACTTTGGACAGAGCCAGGCTAGCTGTCTCGCCCTTTCTACAGTCTTTATGTTAAGCTAAGCTAACTGTCTCCTAGCTATAGCTTCATATTTAATGGATATGAGAGTGGTATCAATCTTATTTCACTGTCAGAAAGAAGGTAAATAAGTTCATTTCCCAAAATATTAAGCTATGCTTTTAATAGGAATGAACAAATAATGAAAATTAGTTGATAAAAAATGGAATTTGCAGATTTTGTGAGCCCAAGCTCAAGTTAATTCTCAATTGTTTTTTACAGTATCCTTTTGTCTTATTGTACCAGTAGTGTCAGTTATTGTAGAGGACGCTGTCAATATGGTAGACTCATCTACTTACACTGCAGAGCACTACTATAGTAAACATAGTGGCAATTTTGGAGGCTCTGAAGCAGCATCTGAAAAAACAAGAAAAGATCATTTACATATTATGAAAAAGAACAGTGCTCAGTAATATACTGTATACCAGTGGTTCCCAACGTAAAGGTCAGGACCCCCACAAGGGGTCACAAGATGAAGCTTAAGGGTCCCGAGATGATTATCATTGTAGGAGATAATATTTATATTTATTTATATATAGGAGAAAATATTTCCTTTTTCATGTTAAATATGGTATTTTTTTTACCTCTTCCCATCACTAAAAGAGTTTTTTCACAACTCATTGACGAGGGATCGCAAGTGGACATGGCTTCGTATTGAGGAACACACACAAGGACAAAAGAAAGAAAAGTATATAAAATATTCCAGTCAGTCATAATGTTCCACTGCCAACACAAGACCTCATCTGACAGGGAAGAGGGGTCTCACCTCATACTACTGGTGAGTTTGAAGCTGAGGTTGAGGTTGTCCAGAGGGTCGCTCTTCTCTGAAGAGCTGGAGCGAGTCAGGGAGAGGCTGGTGACCTCACTGCCCAGCCGGTACCTCCTCTCCAGGTCCAGGGAGCTGTTGTCCCAGGGCTCTTCCCCTCCAACGAAGCTGGGGTCATGTAGGGTCATGTAGGTTATACTAGAAAAGAATAACTACTATCAGCATTCTGGCATTGACTACTATAGTTTCAGTGATAGAAACAGACACTACATTGGCATGAAGGACACCAGCTGTGAATGTAAGCTCTAAAATTAAAAAATGTTCCTAATACTGAGCAGCAAATATATGTCTGTAAAATGGAGTCAATCTATAATCACAGTTTCATTACATGCATTGTACTGTCAATCAAATCAGTGTAAGAAGGGTTGTACAATCATGTTATGTGTTGAACCATTTCATTAAACAGCAATGCTAGCATGCCATCCTGTTTCATGACTAACATAAATGCAAAACAGATAATCCTCCTTTCTTCTGGAAAAAAAGATCCAGTCAATAGATAACCCAAATAAAATACAAGTAACAATATGGATCAATAAGTTTTACAAATACACACATCCAGATAATGTAGCCCCCAATTCAATATCAAATAAATAAATAAGACATTATGAAATAAAGCATGTAAAATGTGTAAATGGGCCAATATATTGTAAAATAATTATAACTCAAGTTATTATGAAATGTTATGTCATCATTCCTATTTCATTGTGTTTATTTACAGCAGCAGCCTCTAATTGGTTAATTCAGAATTACTTTGGTGTTGTTGTTGCTCTAGCTAACGGGAGCTAAATAGCTAAACTGGGTGGCAGTTGTTTTAGCTTGCTTGCTAAAATGGACAATTTTTAAAATAAAAAAAATGAACAATGAAATCACATTCATGAGTTGAGTTTGTATACTTCTGACTCAATTCTAATTGGTTAATTTATGTATGGTACATATTTATTCATATGATTTTTTATTTCATGAGGTCTCATTTATTTATTTAATATTGACCACTTTGGGGCTCCATATCAGATCTATAATCTAAAGCTGAGGATTTACTCACCTGTCATCTTGAGAGAATCTCAGCAGAGGTGATCTCTCTGAAAGGTTGGCTGAATTTGTTTTTCCTCTGAGAATATTAACCATGCTGAAACTGTGCCTGAAAAAAAAATGCAATGGAATACAATAAGTTAAAAAAAGGCTTTTCAAAAACTGAAAAACAGAGTTTGCGTGAACTTTGGTCCCAATAGAAAAGCCCTCGGCTGTCAGCTCACAGCCATCAGTGACTGGTTAAAGACCCTTTGTAACCTGCAGGTGGCAGAAAGGTGGGTGAGCAGCTGGTGACTCGAAACCTCAGGAGATCATTAAAGTGTCTTTTGTCACGCTGCTGCTGCACTGTATCCCTCAGGCTCCTGGAGACTGCCGCCCTCAAGAGCATCACAGCTGGGTTTCAACCAACAATCACATCCGTGCACATGCACAAACATACACTTTATATCTGTCTTCAACTCATAAGATAAATGCTCACACTCACACATGTAAAGCTGGTGCTGGTGAACATAATTTTCTTACATTAAAGTATCAAAAAATCAGCTCCAGTGAAGTCCTCTGCCATATAAATTATTATCTTTTACTTAACATTAAAAAAATACACCAATCCACTGTTTCATCAGGCCTACAGTCATCTCAGCAATTACTTAGACAACATAAGAGACGTCATGAGAATAGTTATGTAATGAAACACCTACTCACTGAGCCAAAACTGTTAGATGGAAATCTTTTTGAAAATTAAAGGCCCCCCATCGCTAATCTTGTAATCTTGAAGGGTTTTTACCCTCTGCCTGTCAAAATGGCTGGCTGCTTTAACACAGGCCATGCACTCGATTCACAACTCGATTGAAGCATTTTTGTTTCATATTCTTAATAATTTTTAAGTAATGTGGGTTAATTATTGTATTTTTCTTAGGAAATGACATTGGCTGTAACACAGTTTTATAACAAAACATGTTTTTTATTGACCTCTAGTCAACCTGTTATATAAAGGAGATAATTCAGTTATTTATAATGTCTTGCTTGTGTTGTTTCTGTCAAGTCTGGCGGGTGTTACCAAACTCACCCCAGACAGCAGACAGTTGGATGCTTTGAATCACTGGCAAGGGTGTTGGATAAAGGAGTAGATTACATTAGAGAAGTCTGCCGCATTAATCCTCTTCCATACTCTTATACAACTATAAAGAGATTTACTGCATGTCTACAAATGTTTTCTCCCCTTGTCTTGCCCTGACACTTGGCAGGGAGACTGCATGGTCCCATTTTAAAGGGGAGGATATTGAGCCAAAGACAGAACATAAACGGAAGCTGAAATTAGAAGGAATTTTACAGCCGTCTTTTCAGGACACCTACAAGAGCCAGTCACTGTGATATTGACCATTAGAAAATAAGTAATATATTATGTTTATTACAGGAGTCCATTTTCCATTCCATAAAAACTTTTACCAACTTACTACTTTATCTCCTGCAAAAAATCTACTTTTGGTTATCTTGCCTTATTAGGGTGCTATTGGAGGTTGTTTCCACTTTCTTCATAGACAATGCATTAATTAGTCATCATGTGACTTTAAACCTGTATTAACTGATTTATTGGCCTCTTGAGGGCAGCAAACAAGCTGCAAACACAACACTGACATATTATCACCATAGACTGTATACAGAGATGGACTTCACCCAATGGTTTGCATTGGAGCCGGTTCGTGCTAACAGGGTAGGTATCATAATCAAGTAACATTAAACTTACTGAAATATCCCTGAGACAGGAGAGCAGCAGGTGAGCAAACTGTCAGTCACAGCTATCAATCAACGCCCACAGGGCAGACATCAAAGCTACTACAAGTGTTCAAAGTTTATTAATGGAGCAATTATTTCCAAAATGACCACAAGCACACTTATTAAAGGGCCTAAATTTAGTGATTGATACCATAATGACTCGTTGAAAGAAATGATTGACTTGAAACTTTAAGAGAGAAATTGGCCCTTTTTAAGCCAGCATCTACATGTAGCATCTGTGGGTGGCGTTGCACTTTAAGGTACTTCTACATTGGCTTCAGCCTCAAACTGTGGTAGTTGTTGCCTTATTATCACCTTTGAAGTTAATATGACAAACCTGTTAGCAAACAGTTGATTATTTACACATGTGACTGTACTTTTAGCTAAGTTTAGCTCTCCACCAACTCCTGAGGGAAATATCTGTCTCTTTAGCTACTAAACACTCTACTATGTTCACTAGGTAGTCGCTAACTTTGTCTGTCTGCCGTTTAGTGCTGGACAGGTAGTGTTCAGTGGCTTTATCAGAGCATGTTGGCAGAAATGGCCCATTGAGAGCTGTGACAGTGAATCAAAACAGTAACTTTGTGGGAGTTGAAAGAAGCTAAAACGGTCTGTAGAGCTAAGTAGAACTGCAGTTTTTTTAATTTGCGTTTTTAAGTAACCTCTATTACACTTCACCTTGCCTATTTGGTCTGTGTTCAAACATGTGCTTAAAGTGCCAGACAGACAACCTAACAGCTACCAACACTGCAGCATTCTTTCTACTGAGGTATGATCTTCTCAGCCGGAAAATACTATCAGCATGTCAGAAGTAATCATGTTCAAATATTTAACGGTAGAGCTTCCCCACAGCTTTCATTAAGCAAGAAACTACTGTACATGCAGCAGGTGAACAAGTGTAGCTCTTAGAGGAACCTTTATAGACTCAAAATGAGCTTGTTTACCCCGTCTGTTAAAGTAACCATCAATTATCCTCTTTATGATTGTGTATCAGAATTAGAATTAGAAGAATTGTTTGTTTGTAAGACCACACTAAAGGTTCTTGCTGAGTGTTTAATCACTTTTTCCAACTCATATCTCTCAAGCTGGTCCTGAGTTTTGAACCGTCAACCTTCTGGCAACAAGCCTGTACATGGATGCTTGTCCTTCATCACGACAAACCATATGTTTTCTAAGTTTTTCAGTTTTATCTGTTGTCCAACTGTGTCATCTTTTGTAGCAGCTCTTTACATTATGTTATTTATTTGTTGCCTATTTACTGAATCCATTTCTTACTTACTGTGTTTGTCCTGAAACTTCATCTATGAGTTTATTGTGTGCACAGTTTTTACTGTTGAACCTGACCTACCACAGGAACTGTGCAGGAGACACAAAGGTATCAGCTGTAGTGCACTCTTCGTCATGTGCAACTTTGACTTTGTGCATGAAGCAAAAAATTCCCCAGTTTAATCCTAATAACGTCACAGCCATGGGCTTGAGATTAGCACCCCCCTGAGTGACTGAGATACACACCCACAGCCACACACACTTAAGTCTCTGTGTGTGTGAACGTTCATACTTCACTAGAAAATTCCAGTGTTTTCCACATATGTTCATACATCCTCTGGAAGATTTAACCAACAGGGCGTGTGTAATGTGATTCTGCACGTGTGCTTCCAATTCTTCACAATGTTGTTATACTTTAACTCCAAATAACCCAGTGAGAAAAGAAAATGAGTGCTAATCTCTTTCCAAACTAGGACTAGGGCCTTTAACACAAATTTTAAACCTACATTTTTTTGGCCACTTGGGGGCAGTGATTTTGTCACCTTTTAAGTTGGTATGGAAAACTTGTTTGCAAACATTTGCCTACTTACACGTTCAGCAGATTTGGAGCAACATTATCATTCACCTAATGAATTAAAATGCAACATTCACTGTCCTTCTAGTTCAGTTTTGCTCTCCACCCTCTCCATGAGGGAAATATCTGGCTTTGAGTTCACACTTAGTGTACACTGAGTTTATCTGAGCTTTTCCCCAAAAACAGCAATCTATATGAGAGCTGAGAAAGTGAACCAAAACAGTAAAGTTACCAATAAAAAAATTTTTAAAAAAAAAACAATGTACTGAAAGACGCTAAAAGGCTCCATAGATATTTAAGGAAGAGGAAGTTTAAGGAGGCTTACCCATCCTCTTGTCGTACAGGGACAAAGCCCTCAGTATGGATGACGCACTGTCCCGAGGGCAGAACTGCAGACTGCTGCAGCTTCTGGGTTTCTCTCCTCTCTGAGATGCCCTGCAGCAGACGCAGCTCTCCAAAGTTCCCTGCGACAGCCTCCGGAGACCTCAGGCTGTTCCTGCCCTGATGGCCCTGCGCTGACGCCTGAGACATCTCAATCTCCAGGTTGCTTTTGTTCTCCAAATACATGGTGAGACCGCTGGAGGGAATAAGAAAGCAGTGTTTTGTTTGATATCATGAAATAGCTATATTCAGTTTACAGTTAAACCTGCAATAATTCAGAAATAAGGTGTAAACTCAACACTGACATATTGTCACTTTTTAAGTTGATATAGCGAACGTGTTAGCAGACAGTTGCCTATTTATGCATCCAACAGGTTCTTTCAGAACCTGTTGGATGCGAAATTCTGATAGATTTGTATTGTTTGACAGTTTAAGTTGTTGTCATAGGGTTCCCAAAGCCTCCAAAACATGATTCAGACAGGTAATGATATGGTAATATTAAGCTTTATTTGCAATGAACATGTTATTTTGTGACTTTACACTGAATTTCTCACATTATGTGTGATTTGAGGTTGATTGGATTGATTTTTCGTGGAGGGAGAGCTGTCAAATGTAAACAACTGAGCCTAAGGCTGTATTCAGACCAAATCAGGTGGTGCGGCAAAAACGCCAGTCCTCCCCCTTCATTTGAATGGGGGTAGTGCATTTCGGCTGTGATGTTGAGTGTTGGTAGCTGCCTGCAGCCAGAAGTTGAGACAGAGTCAATTTTTGGAGAAACGCAACCTGACGTCACTGTGGCTGAAGGCTGCGGTGGCCAATCACAGCCAGAGATCAGACTGATCAGAGCTGTATAACTCTGCCATGAGGGAGTACAAAGACATTACTCGGAGGAGGGGAGGACATTTCTCTTAGTTTGATAATGTTAAAAGTAATGTAAGGCTTTTCTATCGGCTTCCACTCATTTTAAAAAAGACGAGAGAAAAAGTGAAAGAGAAGCTGTGATCAAGCGAGCTGAAGAGTGAATGAAGAAAGGGAACAGTGAGAAAGCCGGTGAATCAGATCAATTAAATGCTATTTTCTTATTGTTTCACAGCAGTTACATTTCAGAGTACAAATAAACACGCCCACACCCCCACACGCCTTCGCTCAACCCTGCACCACCTGATTTGGTCTGAATACGGCCTAATTCATTATGACAAGGTGAGTCAACTCACAGATTTAAGATGTAGAAAGGTCAGACAGGTCAGAGACTGCTAGGTTTCCTAAAAAAACTTAAATCCTCAGGCTGTACTTTTAGAAAAAAATGTCCTTTTATTTTATTTTCTCTGTTGCTTATTTTGTATGTCTCTGAGTGATCTGAAAGCCGTGCAATTCTAAATATTCTGTACCTGCTTCAGCTGCTGGTAGGATTTTTTTGTGGCTAAATAGTTTTTAAGAAAATGATAATGAAATGATTTGCAGTCTTTGTGCAAATGCAAGCTCAAAGTGGGAGGTATGTGTGAGTGTGTCTGTGGAGCAGGGGAGTCAGGGAGCAGGCTAAGCCAGACTTCGTAAGAAAAAGGTCAGAGGTTCAGAGGGAATATTTGAAAATAACTTGTGAAAATGCCAAATGACATTAGCGGAGTACATTAGTATTCATTTGGAGTTATGTCTCTGGCATCCTGATGAATGTAAGTCACTATTGACTCTCCTTTTAGCTCTGTTTTGTTCTCCACCAACACCTGAGGGAAATATCTGGCTCTTTAGCTACTAACAGCTCAGCTATACTCATTAGCTAGTCACTAACTTTGTCTCTGTGGCTTGGCACTGGTTGGTTTTTAGAGCTGAGAGTGAATCAAAACAGTGAATTCAAAAAAACCAAAACAACAAGCTTAAAGACACTATAATAGCTTGGTAGAAGAAAGAGGAACCACAGAGTCAGGTGGTGAATTTCTGTGATTCTGTCACCACAAGCACCTTCCTTTTCACATACAAGTAGTCATATGATCCATTGTCAACATGAAAAATATGATTATAGCAGTTTTAAAGTTAGTTTATTTGAATGGCTGAAGTGTGAATTCTGTTATTATATTTTTTACTTAATTAAAATGTCTTTGTCCGCTTAACAAAAATGTGACTTTTATAAGTTTTCTCATCGACTGATTGCAGTTATGTAATCCGTGAGATGAGTTAGAAGCACAAGTCTCTTGTCTTTACATCATTAATGTTCCTTTCACTGGGCAAAAAGGAACAAGTAGCTTTATTGTAGAGTAGAGACCCACCATCCTTTAGTGCTGATGGAGCCACAGGCCATAAAGATTATACAGGTTTTTTTTTTCAGTTACCGCAAAGTATAAAGCATATACTGCACGCGTGAAGGTATAGGACCTGGTTACAAATGTACTTTGTCACACAGTAATATAAATTCAAACGTTGTTGTTCCACAGTAACACAGAGGGAAGTTAACTTGCCCTATAACAGCTGAGTGATTCACAGCGCCTATAAGCACAGCATGAGGTCAGTGGATGAGGTCAGCTACAGTAGACTTGTGGTCCATGTTCACGCAAAGGCTGCATGAATTCAACCGGATTACTGCTCACATGTGAGTTTACAGGAACTCACATGTGATGTTTGAGCTCTCTGCATTAATACCTCTTTGAGGAGTGAGACTACAGTCCTGTCAAGAGCCAGCACAGGGTCAAACAACTGATCCTTCAAACAATTGCAGCAATATAAAAAAAAACCCTTAAGTGCTTTTCTCTGGTGGAAAGGGAACAAGGAGGGTTTTTTCTGGGTTTGTACCAGACATATTCAGGAAGGCATCAATTATATAGTCATTATAAACCATTTACACATAGTTCTGATTCATAGACACAAAAAACAAAACTCCTCTTAAGTTACTGAATGACGCACAGTTATTCTCAGATTCACATGTAACTTTTTTCTAATTCAAAACACTGTTTGTGTTCTGGTTGCTCATGCCATTTAGTTTTATTCCGTCTCACATAATAGCCTTGTCCAATGCTTGTGACGTGCCTCATCAGAGAGAAGAATGATCCTTTTTACATGACATCCTGCCTGTGGGCTGTGTGAGACTAATAACACAAACCACTTGCTTAAGTTTTTCCACCCTTGTTCGCAGCAATTAAAAAGTCAAGATGAATGCCTTTAAACAAGTGCAGCAAGACTGAAACTACATCAGATTTAGTTAACCACAATGCTCAACACTACTGTAACAAAAGGATTATACGTGTCAGGTGTGAGCCACATCCCACATTATGAAGGCTTTTTTTTTTTCTTTCAATATTCAGTATGAAAATATATAGCATAATACAAAATACAGTATTTAGGATACAGTAGATATGTCCTCTACCATTTTCGTGAATTTACATATTAGTAGAATGAAAGGGATTTTTACAAAGCTTTTGTACTGTATAGGAGTATTAGGACATAATGCTTAAACTCCTTAAAACAAAGCCCACTAGTGTAATACTGTGGAGCAAATCCACTTCACACAGAATGAAAAGAAACTGAAGCAAATGTCAGCCACTAACTTCTAAATTAAATTCTAAATTTAATTTTGAACAGGAGAGACAGAGATGAAAGTGATCAAACTTACCTTGACAAATGATATGGTGATGATGATGATGATGATGACAATGATGATTGATCAAGTTTGTGATGTTAAAACGATGAACATCCAACAGCAAAATCGCAAGAGATTCACGTTGACAATCCTGATGTTTTCTGCTGATGCTGGTGCAGATATTGGGATTGTTTCTCTGGTTTTTGCTGGTATGTTTGAGCACAAGGGTGTAATTGGAGAAGAGAGAGGTCAAGGTGTTTCTTCTCCTCTCTGGTGCTCCCCAGCAAAGGAGGAAGATGTTCCTGAGCAGTCTGCGTCTAGAGGAGCTCAAGGGTGGTGGGGTGGGGGAGGAGTGGCACAATTTGCTCTCCACTAATAGCAGCTTAACAGAAAACTTTCCCATTCAAACATTTTCTCTCCTCTTCGTACAACCAAACTCTCCACGCTGCTTAGCCGCCTCCCCCCACCACACTGCAAACCCCCTGCACTCCAAATCCACTAATGAAAAGAACTTTTCATCACAGTTTATTCACTAAATAAATGCCACACTAAATAAATACAAGTTTTAGTTCTGAATTGGGGTAAAATTTCACAATTGATGCAATTTTATTATAATTTCAAACCAGATTGTATTAAATTCTGATAGATAGACAGTTGAGGGCAGGGAAATTGTCATATAAATATGTTAAAGTTGTTGTCATGTTGTCATAGGGTTCCCAAAGCCTCCTAAGCTTGTAAACATGATTCAGATAGGTAATGATATGGTAATATTAAGCATTATTTGCAATGTTATTTTGTGACTTTACACTGAATTTCTCACATTATGTGTGATTTGAGATTGATTGGGTTGATTTTTCTTGGAGGGAGAGCTGTCAAATGTAAACAACTGAGCCTAACTCGCTATAACAAGGTGAGTCAACTTAGCAGATTTAAAGTGTTGAAAGGTCAGACAGGTCAGAGACAGAGAGGTTTCCTGGAAAACTTAAATCCTCAGGCTGCACTTTTAGAAAAGAACGTCCTTTTTTTGTTCCTCCATTGATTATTTTGTATGACATCTGGCTGTATCTGCTTCAGCTGCTGGTATGAATATTTTTTTGTGGCTAAATAGTTTTTTGAAAAATGATAATGACATGATTTGCAGTCTTAAATGTAAGTTTTAAGTGGGAGGTTTGTGTGAGTGTGTCTGTGGGGATTTACCAAGAAAAAGGGCAGAGGGTCAGAGGGAATGTTCAAAAATAACTTGTGAAAACTGCCTAATTAAAGTTACAATTCCCATCCAAAAAGGTCCCTCTCGTATTAGAAAGTACTTGTATCGTAAGGTTAAATGTAATAGAGTCTCACATTTGAAATACGGTTACTGATTAGCTACCCATATGACCTTGACTTTAATCAGCAGAGAAAGTTAATGTTCAAGCCCAAATCCCCAAAGACCAGAAAGAATGAGTGTAAACCCAAAGCACTTCATACTTTCCAAATTCAGATTTCTGTTGATGCATCAGCACCAAAAATGTTTTAATTTTATAAAATAGTCAGGAAACACCCAGAGCTAACGCCACAGATGTACGGTTGAATTTAATAACGTGGAATTTTCTTCGTTTTTTGGACTTCCAATCTGGAAAATGTATCTTTAAAAATGCCTGCACCAATCACAGAGACAACTCGAACTGTTAAATTTGTAAAACACAAAAATAAACATGGATAAAATTTGGGTTTGGGGGATTTGGGGGACGCTATTTTAAAAAAATCAGTGAGTGTATCTTTAATTTAATCTCTTAATATATTTGCCTTTGACCCGACACAACTGAGCAGATTAGGATTTGAACATCCTGCCATTCATGAGTAAAAGCCAGTGAACCTGACTAACAGGATCAAAATAATTATAAACTCGCACCACTAAAACCTTCCCCTATGAAAATTATCTGTCCAGTCAACTGAATCAAATCAGTGACAAAAATATATTTTCATTAACTCTCCTTCCCAAATTAATCTACATGCAGCGATTATTGTCTGGAATTCCAGCATCTACCTGCTTCATTGTCAGAAGGTGTAGAAAGGTCAGACAGGTCAGAAACACAGATGTCAAGGAAAACTTAAACTCCCAGGCTGCATTTTCAGAAAAGAGTGTCGTAATTTTTTTCCATTGCTTATTTTGTATTACATCTCTGAGGGTATTTGGAAGCCATGCAAATCTTAATATATCTGCTTTAGCTGCTGGTATGATTTTTTTTTTTTTTTTAGGTGCCTAAATAGCATATATAAATGTCAAAACTCTCCCCTATAAAAATGATCTGTGCAGTGAAGTGAATAAAGCCAGCGACAAAAATATATTTTCATCAGCTTTGCTTCCCAAAGTGATCTTTGCAGCCCAGCGATCACTGTGAGATTCCAGCATCTGCCCTCTTCATTCTCAGAAATCAGCGAAGACAATGTTTCCCATTGAGCAGATGGAGTCACCTGGTCTGGACTCACTGTTGCCTGTGACACCAGAAGATGAAAGCTACACAGAGAAGATGTCCAGGGGGGAGACTGCACACGGGTCTTGTGGGCTGATGTGAGATATAGTAAGAAGAACAGAGCAATCACATGTACAAGAAGGAGAGGAGAGCGAGCCAGTGGCTTTGAATGACGTTAGTGTCACTACGGCTCTGTGAGTCCACTGCTATTAATCTCATCCATAACAACAAAGTCATGTGACGTGGGATGACAGAGGACAGAAATAATCATCATCCTGAGGTGAATTTATAGTTCTGAGGGGAAAAAGTGTTGAATGCTGCATGTGCATGAATGCTGGTGGTCATCTAGAGCTGTGGTTACTCCTGTAACTCATAACCCATAAGACTGGATACTAAAGAACTCCTGCAGACATGTTTTAAAACATATAAAAATACTCTGTTTTGACTAATAATTTGTGTCCAAAACCTTTTTAATTCATGAAATTACATCTACTCCTTCTCCCTCATTGAAAAACCTAGAATCTAAGAATATGCAAATATTTTTCATTGAAAAAGTTTAAACTGCTGGATACAAGATATCTCCACTGTAAAGTCCATTCTCAGTGTTTGTGCACTGGGTTTGATTAGATTTTAAAGCCCCTCTAAAGCTCTTCTTTCATTAATAATTTGTATCTGATATAGTTTTTCCGCAAAATATTCCGGTTATAGTCAAAAATTCTTAAAACTACATCTACTCCTTCTACCTCATTGAAAAATACAGAGGCTATGAATTTGTGAACGTTATTGCTTTTAAAAGTTTAACTACTACTACAACTGGACACAGGATGTCTCCAACTTGACTGAAATGTCCAGTCTCAGTATATGTGCACTGGAGGTTTCAAGTTTCTACATTTTATTTGTTATTTATGAAAAGTTTAACAGTCAAAAACTAGCTGGTAAACTAAGCTAATCTGCTTCATCAGGACTGTGTGGCTGCGGTTTGATCCAGTGAGAAAAACAAGTAAAAAACAAAACAAATGCAGAAACATCTCTTTGGGAGTTGCCTTAACTGTTACCTAACTTTAAAGCCATTTATGCATTAAATTGTGAGTTAATGTGCAACCCCATCACTCATAGTAAGTAGTGAAAATGGCAAGAAGTCTTTAAAGAACCAGTGTGTAGGATTTAGTGGCATCTACTGGTGAGATTGCAGATTGCAACCAACTGAATATCCCTCCCCCCACCCACCCCTTCCAACTGTGTAGGAGAACCTGCGGCGGCCAGGAAAATTGCGAAAAACGCGAAAGGCCCTCTCTAGAGGCAGTGTTTGTTTGTCCTTTCTGGGCTACTATAGAAACATGGCGGTGCAAGATGGCAGCCTCCATGTAAGGGGACCTGCTCCCTATGTAGATATAAAGGGCTCATTCTAAGGTAACGAAAACACAATGATTCTTAATTTCAGGTGATTATACACTAAACATACTAATATTATATTCCATTTCTGCCAAGTCCGTTACACTAGATGCCACTAAATTCTACACACTGGTCCTTTAAAGCCCATGTGCTATGATCAAAAGCTCTAGAACAACTTCTAAACAGACCTTCTGGTAAGATTGTTTTCTCAACTGATATTTCCCAGGTCAAGAATGAACTTTGAGCCTCAGCTATCGCCAGACTCCTCATCAGACTGGTGAGAATCAGATGTTGGCTCAGTTATAAAGCTTAAGGGCCTTGACTGTAATCATTCTCTTCCCTCTCACTGTACTGTAGATGAGCAGGATCATGTGCCGCCAACTCAGTGGCCTCTTTGCCTCAACAGATAGCTAGCCAACTGTTTTGAGAGCATCAGTGAGCAAGTCCTTAGCCACCACTGCCAGTTCATCAGGGCTCTGGCACACATGGCTCACAGCCAAGCAAGTCATGGAGCAAATTCACATACATATTTCTCAAGCTACAGCCCGAAGAAAGCCGTCTTAAACTAAACGCCTCACTGCCCCAAGGGGACAGCTTCTATGAGAAAGTCCAATTAAGGAACTCACAGAGGTTGTGGGTTTTATGTTACTAGTCTTCCCTCCATTTGTTCCTGACTCCAACCTGTCAATTTGAACTGGTGCTTGTAACTTCAAGGCTAATCTGCTGTTGTCCATCAAAGACTGCAGTAATTGCACCATGCATCGTTTGGGCGACCCTTCATCTCTCTCACACCAACCACAACTTAATTCATCCTTTTTCACATACAGCAGCCTATTGAAACCTTCCACGTAAACATAAATTCAAAATCATCAAGACCACTAGTCCTTCAGTAGCAGCACAGATCCCCTTTTTTGTGAGAACAATCCTGGTCTCCAAGGTCAAGACATGTTTCTGCATCAAGGTATCATATATGGTAAAGGAAACAAGGTCATTCAAATCATCAGTAGCTGCCTTAGCCCTGTCAAAAAGGCCATTTTGGGAGCTATTACTGTGCAGGATTTCCTCAGAAGGGAGGTCGTTATTCTGTTTTGGGGGAGACATGATGGAATTTGGATGATAGTCTGATCCCACTGAATATTTACAAGCCACCCTCAGAACAGCTGAAGTGCTTATCCGTTGGACAGTGTGGCAACTGCCCATGGGTCAATAGTTTAAGCTTCTCAGTAGCTGTGGTGGTGCTGGCATGAATTTCTTTTTAGGCTGCTTCGAGGCCTAAGGTCTTGCTCCCACGATCCTCTGATCCTTTAGGGGTGCAAAGAGCAGCTCTTTGCACCCCTAAAGGATCGGTCAAGTCACTCAGAAGACTGCAGACAGGACCCGTTGTATGAAGCTTTGGGGATGAGGTTATTATGAGGTTGGATCTTACGTTAGTGATGTGACCCATGCAGCATGAAATTATTTGTTCACAGATCATTAGCAGCTGGTACAAGCCTTAAAGACTCCATGAAATTGTGTATGAAATGTGATGACATACCTGTTAGGACAATGACAAAGTAACAGATCAGTCTGCACTGTAAACCGATGGGATATCAGCTGAGGAAAGAAAGCCTGTTTGATCTGATATCTGTAGAAGAGAATGATTTCACTAACAAGTTCACAATGACAACACTACCATGCTGATGAATAGCAGGATTCATGTTTACCATGTTTGTTATCTTAGTTAAACCTGTTAGCATGCTAACAATTAGCATTAAACGATAACTGCAGCTGGGGATGATGTGATGTCATGTTTGCAGGTAGGTCAAACAGATAACTAATGAAATTTCCATCAGCCTCAGCTGTATTTTGTGTTCATGCTAACACGCTAAACAAAGATGATGAACATCGGAAATTGAAGCTGTAAACTTGAGTGTTTGTCCCTTAAAAATAACTGACAATGTTTAAATGAATATTTATGTTATATAGAAGATTTGAAACCAAGTCTTCAGGGACTTTAAACATTGTGTATTTGTATATCTACTGTATAACAGACCTTATATATACTCAGTTTTGGGTGGTGAAGTCTCATTTCTCATCGCACCACTGAAGAGTTAATCCCTTACTCTGCCTTTCCAGGAATTCATACATAGTTCACTGGCCATCCTTCCTTTGGCCACAATATTATGCATACTTTGATCATGTAAGTTGTACTGCACTTATGACTGATCCACTCAGTCCAAAACCAATGTTCATAGTAACCCATGCAACATCTAAAACTGAGCTTCAGTTTATGGATATGAAAAATATTGGGCCAAAAGGAACAGAATTTCAGTGGTTTTAAATACAGCTCGGACAGTATTTACTACATACTGTACATCAACGATTTCACTACTTATCTCTTTAAAATAGAAACGGTCCTCTCAGCCACAGATAGTAGTTACGACACTGATTTACAGGGCACATAAAAAGGAGAGGCATGAATAGAAGGACAAGGAAAGGCTTTCTGAAAGTTGCAGACAGGGTCATCATGCTCTTTTGTCTACCTCCCACATGCAGTCACATGCTGCTGCAGACCCAGAGAGCTGCCTACTCTCCCTGTGTCTGTCTGTCTGTCTCTCCCTCTATCTGTCTGTCTGTCTGTCTCTCCCTCTATCTGTCTGTCTGCCTATTTGGCTAAACCATCATGAGCCGAGCAGTACCCCTCACACCCGCCCTGCATGATCCAAACGGAGCAGCCTGAGACTTCTCAGTTACTTTCTAATACTATAATAAAGGGCAAAAAAGGAAGGTACACATTAAACATGAAGTATTTCATGTACTATGTTACATTCTCTGAATGTACAATATTGATAAATTAAAAAAGGAAGATTTCAAATCTGCATGATGTGTATCTATATTACCTACATATGAACCACAGGTTTATGCAGTAATATCACAGTTCTCTCCAGCAGTGTCTTCTATTAACTATATCAATTTTAACTTCCTGCATACAGTATAGTATAGTATATCAGTAGTACTTATCGTAATTTTTAAAAATAGCTTCACCTAGATGTAGGGGGCTGAGTCACTGACCATGTGATCACATCCAGTTTGAGTTCCTGTTTGCATGTTGATCCCACCTCTCTATCATTCGCTCATTTCCTCTCAACCCCCTACTGCCTGCAATCAAAGAAGGGAAAAATGGCCCCCAAAATAGCTTCACCATCTAATTTTCCTTTGAGAATAAGTAAAATTTCAATGTGTTCATATCTGATGAACAAGCCAATCAATATCAACAAAATGTCTCTTCAAACAGCAGTGGTAACTTCTTGGAAGTGAATCTTTAAAGGCACGTTGACATTGTTTCAAGTCTGTCTTTAAACATTACTCACATACCCATATGTATGTTGAGAGTTGCTGTGTGCCACGGTAACTTCAAACTAATGATAAGAGGTTATAAAAAAAAACAAACAAACACAAATGCAGAAATCTCTCATGTGAAACAACCGAAGCTGGTCTAACTTTGGCAGCAGGTTTTGTGTTCACGCATCGCTTGTACTGTAATAGGAAGCTGACAGAGAAAATAGGTTTTCAAGGCCTTTAAGGGGGTAAATTGCTACTGTGCTCATAAGCTTTGGTTAAAAACATGGTGACTGCAGGGTGGAAACAAACTAAATGTGTTTTTATTGTTATTTAAGGATGCAATGTGACATCCACTCACATTGTGGGCTTGCTGACTGGTTTTATTAACATACTATGTAACACAGCCACAGATGAAGGAGACTGTTCATTCCCAGTCTCCACTCTCCTCCCTCCCTGCCTTTAGCCTGGACTGTATTGAAAAGCACCTGACTCCCACCAGTGTAATGTACTTTGTGATTATTACTGGGGGAAAAAAGCACTAAGTCTACAAAGAATGCTAATGATTTTTAAGCCAAATCAAGCCTTCATAAAACAGAAGGGTTTTTTTTCCTTGTGCCTTTGAACTACAAAGAACTATGCATGATTTTACATGAGTGGAGAAGTAGACGCAGATGACACACACACACACACTTGAGGGAGCTCACTACAGCCAGCTACACTATGAGGAATGTGTAGTGGGGTCTGCACGAGTGAGTAGGGGTCTTAAGACATACATCACATCACCATTTTTCCCAGCACGTGAGGGAGGCACGGCCCCTCATGATACTCAAGCGCTGCTGACAACAGCACGCCACAGAGGCAATTACTGGAGATTTCTTTAATCCCACAGACCTGCAGGCTAACAGCAATGTCCGACATCAGGGCAACACTCCGCCGCCATCCTGCTACAAGCTTTGTACCATGTATTAAAAAGGGACGGTCAAAGAGAGAAAAAAAAAGAAAATCTGATTTGATTTTGGCTAAAGCACCGCCTGGTGAAAAGAGGGAAGAAAGCCAAAATGAACCTCTGACCTAGTTTGGAAAAATTCAGTACAATGGTTTCATGATGAGGAGCACAGCCTCTTAACCCTTTAACGCATTTAAATAATAACTTTAATCCAGACTGCAATGTCTGATAGAGCAATAAAAAAGAAAAAGAAACCAGGAAATGGATATCATTTTGAAATTATTAACACTGTTTGTATCAATTTGTCTTACTTGCTGAATATTAGATTCTTAAAACAACAACACATAATCAATAGTCACTCCAGCACAGAAGATTTTCCATAATTTCAACAAAACAAAGAATGTTTCATTCTTTTTTCAGTTGAATTTATTAACAGAAATGTATTAACATTTAATATGCAGGAATGAGACCTGTGAATACATGGCACAATCATATTATATACATTCTTTAAGGAGACAGTGCACAAACATGGTGGGGGGAGGGGTAAATACAGGAATCTTAAAATGACCCTTCAGTGGGCTCTGACTGACGTGAGCCGAGTGAGAAACACTGACTTTTTAAGTTAAAAATGTTGTTTTTTTTAATAATAAAGAAACATGGCTATTACCAACAAACAAAAAGTAATACTACTGTTTTGTTGCACATCAATTTCTATATACAAACTAGGGACAGGTAATTCACACAAACCAGAGGGAGAGATCTACCACAGTGCTAGGCTGGAGCCTTTTTTTTTTTAACTCTGTAACTATAATAATATACATAATTCCCATGTAACACAACAATCACATGTGCAGCTGATCACCCCACCTTTTTTAAAGAAACTAAATAAGAGCAAACCTGTCTTTGTTCCTCTCTTTAGCTTATAATGCTTTTAAAGCTCATTGCACATTTTCCCCCCACAGACGTTTGTGTCGTAGTAGAATGCCTGCATGAATGTGTGTATTAATAGGTGAGATTAACGCAGTCTCTGTGTGGCAGCACCTGTACTCTTCCTGGACTTGTTGTTCTGTAAAGGTCAGAGGTCAGTGTCCTGTTAAGTAGTCCTGGGTGGAGTCTGAAGCAAAGGAGTCGGCGTCCTCGTTGTCGGAGTCTTCGCTGCTGTCATCAGCGGCGGGCTCCCCGGACAAGGCGATGCGGGCGTAGTCATCAGTGTCGATAGACTTGCAGAAATGAATGGCGTATTTCAGTTTCTCCTCCAGCACCTGTTTACATGAGTACCTGGGCAGCTTGAGCAGGAAGAAACATGTGTAGGACTCTGGCAGGAAGTGGTCAGGTGGGTTGTACTTGTCCAGCACCTAGAGACAGAGAAGATAAAGTTAGCAGGGTGATATTAGAGTGTCTAATGTCAATACACAACAAATAACTTTGAATTTAACGGAATAGTTTGACTTTGAGGGAAATATGCTTATTCAGTTTCTAACCAGAGTTACGTATCAAGATACCACTCTCATATCTTTATGATAAATAAAGCTACAACCAGCAGCTGGTTAGCTTAGCTTAGCATAAAGACTAGAAAGAGGAGGAAACATGGTTCCATCCAAAGGTATAAAAATCAAACTACCAGCACCTCTAAAAGGCTCACTTACATGTTTTATCTCCTTTGTTTAATACTACCAAAAACTGAAGTCTAAAAATGACAAGTTGCGCTTTTACTGGGAGTAATGTGCTGGATTATTTCTTGGCCCAGTGCAGTGACTGGTTGCTTGGCAACCTCACAGTAAGGACAAGCCTCTGAGAAGTCACTGCTCCCAGCTGAGAAGTAGTCCAGCACATAAACCCCCTGTAAATCCAAATTGTAGCTGGAAGGTGACAAAACCAGGCTAGCTATTTTCCCATCTTTCCAGTCTTTATGCTAAACTAAGCTAACCAGCTTAGCTTCATATTTAGCAGAACAGATACAGATACAGATACAGATACAAGTATGGTATCAATCTTCTCATCTGACTCTTGGCAAGAAAGCAAATATGCCCATTTCCTAAAATGTCAAACTATTCCTTTAAGCTGTTAGCTTTACACTTCTTACCTGCACGACAAAATCCCGTCCACGGAAGTCAGCAATGGTGCGAGGCAGACGTGTGCGACCCCAGACGAACCTAAGGAAGAGAGACCTCTCCGTGTTGGAGAAGGACTCCATCACTTCCCAGAACCACTGGATGAGAGGCGCTGTTGGCTCCACCCCCTTGTAGGTGGCCACTGACTTCAGCAGGTGGAGCGGGATGTCTGGGCTTCCACACACCTGAGGAGAAGGAAACATTTACTGTAAAAAATCTGCACATAGCCACAAGCGATTTCACAAGCTAAAACTCTGCTCACTCACCATAGTTTCAAGTTCGTAACCAGTGAAAAGTGACAGCAGGGGAACAGGAACCACTCGAGCCATTCCCTCGCGCACTGCAGATACCTGTTCATCAAATTCATGGAGCCTGCAGGGTTAGGGAAAAAACAAAAAAAAAGAAGGGAGGGTAAACAAAAACACTAAAAACAAACATAAAATGTACTTTTTGTTCATTCAGTGTGTTTTCTCACCTGTAGTTAATTGCCAAGCGGACATATTCTGCACGGTTCTCCAGGGTGATGTGGGAGTACTTGGAGCTGAGCTGGATGTCCTGCCCGCTGGCGTTGGGCACTGTGAAAGGCAGGGTCATGGCCTCAAACTCCTCAGATGTGGCCTCGTTGTCCCGGATGTACATCAAGCCGGGAATAAAATCCTTATCAACCTGAGAGGAGCAGAGCAGATCATCGCTACATAATTAAACAAGAGCAAATGGTAATTTCACCTGGTATATATATATATTCTTCATAATGTGCGTATGTACAGCATGTGAGTGTGTGTACGTGAGCGTGCCCTTGCCCTCGTGCCCACAACACTGATTCCTGTGAGCTCCACAGCGATGCACTCTTTCTCAAGTCTTGTGCTGAATTCATTTCCCATCTAACCTTTCTAATATCTCAAGGGCAAAACCGCAAAACAAGAGGAGCTTTGTGAGGAAAAAGGATGCTTTTTTCTGCTCCAGTATTCTCCCGAAGATGGCTCAGGAGCTCATGATCACAGCGTGAGGGCAGGAGTAGACTCACGCCAACCCTTACACAAAAGCCGAGGTTGTGGCTCACAACTTCCACTAAAATGAATGTGGATGTTAACCTTTGAAGAACAGGTACATTATGAGTTTATATAAATGTTTCTTACTGTAGCATTCTGTACTTCATGCTGTACCATTCAGTCCCTTTACAGTGAGCAGGGAGCTGATGGGCTTAAGGTTTAATCCGAGAAGGAATGTATAGGAATGTGTTCTTTTTGGTGGTTATAATGCAGATCATGAGGGTTAGAGGTGTTACATAACATCTGACATAAAGAGAGGCATTCCTTTTCGTAGCTGGAGGGTGGCGATGTTAAATTACACCGAGACAATAAGAGCTCATGTGATGTTTCTTGGGACTGTGAAGTAATAGGACGTTAAATAATTTTGCAAGTTTTATTTTAAGTTGATGAATGTCACCTGTTCATGAGAAGGTGCATGTTTGTGTTTCCATTTAAGGCTACTCTGCTCTGTTTGTGGGCAAGTTTCACAAAGAAAAAAAAAAAGAAGTCATACAAGAACAAAAAGAATAATTTCACACCAGGAAGTTTTAAGACCCGCTGCTGGAAATCAGCAGATGAAAACATAATGAATGTAACAGCGTCAGTAGTCATATTGTGGGACCCTGAAATAATGAGAAAACTCTACTACAAATGTCAACAATGTGTCATCAGAGCAGCGCTTTACTGTGAGGGAAATCAAGAGGGAATGGTTCATGGTTGAAGTTAGATACTAAAAAACCTTCCATGACAGGGTCCATGACTTAGATGGGAGGAGCTCACAGGGACGTAACAGTCATGGAGGAAGATGAAAGAATATTACACAGTAGGGGATGTTACAGCACTGAGCGCAACAGAGGATGTTCACCTGGACAGTGACTTGAATAAAGACCCCGAGGCAGCTGCTGTAGTGAGAAAAAAGTTCCTAACAACTGTATACTGGAATTATAAATTGCCATGCCAAAATATGCTTAAAAAAAGTTGTGATACCTCTCACTTAGTTGCCATGATGATAAAGATGATACAGTAAACAGGGTTAACATTTTACTTAAAGTCCCCCTATTTAGCATTTATAAGGAGTATATCAACAATTAATAAAAGGTTTATAACACACTAATGTTCTAAGGAGCTCTGATTATTAATGTAGTTGTCAACATCTCTTAACTACTCCTGTGGGCACCCACAGATGGGTGCTGGCATATAAACATATAATGAATGACAATATAGGAAAATACAGCTGTAATAATATCATAGGAGGAATAATATTTCATGCATTGGTAACATTATATTAATAAACACTGAAAAATGTCCTATATATTGGGTTATAACTACATTGTAGTCTTGTGTTATAAACTATTTATTACATGTTTATATACTGCTTATAAATGCAAAGTAGGGAGGTTAAAGAAAAGTGTTCCCTGTGAACAGAACATTAAATTTGAATCAAGTTTATTTAAGTTATCAACATCATATTTACCATATTTAAACTACATGTCTTGTACGACAAGCCTGGATCATTCATGAATCTGTCTGTTCCAAAGAGAAAATTCTGAATATAAGAGAAGTGGTGACTACAACAAATTCTCTGAGATGACTTGTATGTCCCACTTAAGAACAAATCTGCACACGAGTGGTTCTCGCATGAGGTCCAGGGTTTGAAATGTTAGTTGTATTTTCAGACTCAATCAATCATCAGTTTGTACTAGATAAATACTGAGAGCCCCTTTGTGCACAGAGGAACCAGGCTGCATACGTACCTCACTGAGGTCAGCGATGGTCAGGTTCATGCCTGCCAGCTGTTTCCATACTGGCTCTGCCAGATTCAGACTAAGTGGACTTCCAGTGCGGATTGCAATGCCCAGGAGCACTCCTACAGACACAGCGAGCACATTACACACAGTTCAAACATAAACAATCACTGTGTTGTGCAAAGTCTGAGCAGTGAGAAAATGAGAAATATCTATATTAAATGAAGCATGCTCAACAGATTGGGCCGGTTGTTTTATCAGCAAAAATGCACATGAAGCATTTGCACATTTTGAAATAAACATGCATATTTTCAGTTTTTGTTTATCTAGGATTAACACCCCAGAAGACCTGTCTGGGAGATTAACTGGATTATACCTAGGAAGCGGAACATGCTCATGTGAAGAGGGGACTTGGCTGCGGGGTTGAGCAGGAAACAGTCCCTGTTGGCGCCTGACTCGTCTCGGCCGTTGGGGGTGACTATGAGCAGCGGGGTCAGGGCGTTCTGCAGCTCTTCGCACATTTCAGCGATGGACTCGCTGTAGCCTCCGCCGCAGTCATCTACAGACTCCCCTGAGGACAAAAGTAGAGCAGAGTGTCCTGAAAATGCACACAGGCCTTGTTTTTCCTGATAATTAAGGGTTACTTTTAAAGAAAAATAGGTGCACACAGGAGACATTTGGGTAAGGGGAAGACATCGAGTTCCCTCCAATATCACAGTGTGGCCATGAACACCTACCCACAAATTTGACCTTCCAGACACGATGAGGGAGCAGCAGGCTGTCTGGGCTGAACGAACTCATTTTGGCACACATCTGACCAAATACAGACTTGGTTCCGTCAGGACCTGCCAGGCCCCCTTTGCTACGGGAACGCTTCACCTGCAGGGTGAAGAGAAAAAAGGAAAAAAAAAAAATCAAAAGAGATTATGGGTTGATGTGTTTCTATTCTGTGCTTAATAACTTCCTCCCAGATAGAAAGAAAACACTGACGGGCATGAATTCCTGGATATGACAGCTCTCTGCACCACAGATACAACTGGAGTTACACACTACAGGAGTGTGTGTGTGTGTGTCTGTGGAGAGGCAGTGGCCCGAACCAAGACTATGTGGAGTAAAGTCTAAGAGCTCAGACCAGGAACCCCTACAGACAGGCTGGAGCGCACACAGACCAGAGAAAAATCCCCTTATGAAAGACATCACATGTAATGCTCAGGAGCCTGTCTGGAACATAGCCTCACACTGGAAGGGGGGGGGGGGGTGCTACAGTAAGAGTGAGAGTAGAGGACTTGAAAAGTGTTGTGAGATAGATTATTAATGTTGTAGATGTTAAAAATGTTTGTTGCTCATGTGTTTTCTACCGTACCTGTATCCTGTTCAGCTCCACCACAGGTCCATGCTGTCTGTCCCTCACCATGGTAGCTTGAACCACCTTCCTGAAAGCCGCTTCCTGTTCACAGAACGGGAGAAAAAGTCCCAGCAGATAAAAACATTGCTGTGTACATTTCTCATGTATGTTTCTGAGTTTTAATTCTATATTATCCCCACCTTGCCCTGGGAGATGAGGATGCCCCTGAGTGTGTCAAAGCCCACTGAGGGTCCATGGCCTGTCTGGCCCAGCCGACCCTCCAGGTCAAACATGGGTATGCAGGGGCAGAAGAGCTCAGAGATGTGGTGCAGCAGCAGCAGCCTGTTCCTCAGAGCCATGATGGGGATCTCCTGCAGGTGGTTGTACTCCATGGGTACCTTCAAACACATCACACAGTCAGAGATTGACACCTCGATAGGCATTTATAGGTCTGTGAGGGAATAGCTTTACTGCCATCTTCTGGAAGCTCTGACCAGAGAACATTTTGCTTTCTCACATACAAGGGGTTCAGAAACATGCAAAAAAGTTCCTTGTGAAGCAGGGGTCAACACTGTACCTGTGCAGGCAGTTTCCCAGCGTTGGTGGGCTTGCTTGTGGACCAGGCGAGCGTGTGAGCGGATCCACATGCCACCCTGTTGATTTTCTTGCCCTGCAGTGCAGCCACCAGTCGTGGCCTCTGGATGGCATTAGTGGTCCCGTCTCCAAGTTGGCCCTCGTCGTTGTCACCCCATGTGTACACTTCTCCTGAGCCAAACACAACAGCAAAGCTTTCTGTGAAGCTGCAATCCAACCCGACTTAGCTCAACGTTTGGGGCTCATTGATAGTAAATGGAAAGATGGCAAAGACTACAATAAACTGATCCTAAATAAACAAATACATCTGTGGGGTGCGGGAGAAGGTGATTAACAACAAAACTCATGCATAAAATGGCCCTTCCTACCATCCTCTGTGCAGCAGACGCAGTGCAGTGACCCTGTGGCGATGGCGATGACCTTTTTCCCTTGTAGCCCCTGAACCTGTCTGGGTCGTCGAACGTGGTCATCAGAGCCGTGGCCCAGTCGATGGTAGTCCCCTTTCCCCCTTCGGATGACAAACATATACCTGAGTCTGCTCCTCATTTCTAATATTTGATAGTGATACAAGAGGCTGTGACAGATTCACTACTCTGTACTGTGCTGTACATACCACGTGTAGACTGCTCCAGACTTCGTGAGAGCCACAGAAAACTGAGAGCCACACTCTACTTTGACCACTCCGAGGCCAGTAAGAGAGTCGATCTGAGGACAAGAAATCAATTCATCAATTAATTAGTCATTTGATGAATTAACAGGAAACGCATCCTTTTCCTTTGAAACAGAGCGGAGTGAATAACTTTTGAACATATAAAGCATTTTCAGACTAGTCCTGTTGGAAATGTTTCCTAGAGATACTACAGTATCAGTCCAAAGAGAAGAAGTCCAGAGGTCTTATCTCTCATATAAGCAAAATAGGAACTGAAAAGCAGTCAGAATGAGTTTCTCTGGGGTTTTTTTGTTTTTTTTGCATTTTTGTCTTCTGAGATCCTCATGATGATATTCAGTGACCCCAGTCTGTCGTTGGTGGACACATAAAACCTGTTTTTACTCATGTGTTTCTTCTTCAGTGGCAGCAACACCCCCTTACAAGAGCCCTCAGAAACTTCCTGAACACTTTTAGGGATGACTAACTCTAAAAGACACACCATAAATGGACTTGAAAAAACTTGATAGCCTAGCAACAGGGCTTACAAAGAACCTATAATGCAACACTCTCTGTAGGAGTCAATGTTACGTCAATACCCTCTGCGTTCAAAAAGAATATCTAATGCTAAGAATATGAAATGGTCTTCTCCTGAATATAATACAAGCTCCACTTTTTCCAATTGTCAATTTCAGGGGAAAAATTGAATCTTAAATTTGTGCCAATACAGTAACAGTTATGGCTACTGATCTTACTATTTTAAGCATGTTACTCTTTTTCTTAGCTTGTAGTTTTCATGTCTCAGTGTTTCATTCCTGATATAAAATAAAGAAAGAGATTATAAAGTGACACCTATTCTGACTTTAAGGGCGCTCTGCTGTGTAATTTGTCTTACCTTCATAGGTATTTTGCAGCCATCACTGCCTCCCCGACCTAATTTGCCGTAGTCTCCGTCTCCCCAGGACCAGACCATGTCATCATCTGTTAGACACAATGTCTGGGCGTCCCCGCTGCCACAGGCTACATCAATGACCCTGTGACCCTGTAGTGCATCCACCTGGATAAACCACACAGACACAAACATGAGCTTTACCTTGCCGTGATTGTCTGGGAGACCTTGTCAGAGGAAGGCAGAGCAAACGTTTTGAGTCTTGTCCAAACACTGAGACATACTGTCTGTCATAAAGGCTGAAAGAGAGTTATTTCTCAAGTCTGCCAAGTGTACTGAAAAACCTGGAGTATGCTATGTATACAGCACAGTACATAGTGCTCACTGACCAGTTTGGGTTTGAGTTGGTCCTCGCTGTCTCCGTGACCCAGTCGTCCATAGCGACCCTTTCCCCAGGTGAACAGCTCTCCACTGGCGGTTATACAGGCACTGTGTGCTCCTCCAGCCGCGATATCCACCACTTCCACTCCTCTCAGGGACTCAATTACACGAGGACGATCACAGGGGCTAAAGTCAAAAGGAGTTACACTTAACTAAAAAGTACAACCCTTTACTAGGTCATGAGATGAGATGAGAAAACTTAATTGTCACTGTACTGCTGTTCAAGCAGCACAATGACAATTAATCCTTCATTCTTACCATGAAATGGATCTGTATTGACAATGTGTATTTAATAAACTGAAAACTGAAGGTGCAAAGTGTTATGATAGATGCAGTCCTGACCTTCTGTTCCCGTGGCCGAGTTTTCCATCCTCAGCCTCTCCCCATGAGTAGACTTCTCCCTCGGAGGACAGCGCCAGGCAGTGCTTTCCTCCAGAGTTCACAGCTACTTTTCTAATGAAGACGTGTTGGATGGACTCCAGCAGGGTGGGGGTGGACACAGATTCGGTGCCTCCGATACCCAGTCTGCCCCCAGCTCCATATCCTGTTGCGTACAGCTGAGGATCAAGATAAAATATATTAGAACAGCATTTTCCTGGAAGTCATCAAATTGCCGTTGTTGATCTACGGCCGAGCCAGGTTGTGTTACATAGTGTCTGAAAAAAGGAGACAGAGTGGAGTCCACATTTGGACTCACCTTTCCATCAGCGGTGACAGCAAACAGAGTCTGCTCCCCTCCGATTAGCTGCACCGGGCGCAGTGTGGCGAGGGCTTCGGTGGGGGTGGGCACTTTGACCTTTGCCCCCTCGATTCCCCCTAGCTGACCTCTGTGATTGTGGCCCCAGCCGTAGATGGTGCCACTCCCCCCGGCGGAGAGGGTCCAGTCATCTGGCCGTCGGTTCATCCACTGTACAAGCTGCTCGTCGTGCTCACGCTTGAACAAGTCGTGACTCTCGTGGAGACCGTTCATGCTCTCGTGATCAGCCATAAGCTCGCGAATTTTCTTTGTCACCTTCAAAGGGGATAAGAATGATGGACGGCAACAGATTAAGGACAATTCTCAGGTCAAAGTGTTAGGAAGGAAAGTGAAGGCGAGCACAGACAGCACAGCCTGGCACACTCACCTCGTCCAGGAAGGGCCTTGGTAGCGAAGTCCTTTTGTCTAGTGCCACAGCCACTCTGGAGGCAGTGCAGTATCGGCGGAACCATGCCCACTTGTGGGTTTCAGCACAGCAGGGTAAGGTATCGAGCTCAAGGTCGCAGGCAAGAGCAACCAAGACCTGAAGGAAACATAAACATTATCTTCTGACAGAAAATTGCATCTAATAATATGTGCCAATCCATCACACTCCACTGTGTGGATAACGACAGAATTGTGAGCATACCTTGAAAAATGGACTGTGAAGCAGCTGCTTCCCTCCTCTGACGATGGGGTCCTCGTACTCATATTGCCTCTGCAGAGCCTCTGGTAGCCCCTTCACTAGAGCAGCCAGCGCACTGCCTGTGAAACTCTGAGACAAAACAGATTATTTTATTATCATTAAAATGTGGGCAGACAGGGCCAGAGTAAACAACAATGGCAGTTCTACTACCACAACAATACTAAATCAATTGATAATCTGAATTAATCTGCTCGTGCATATGGTGGATCAACAGATATGAAATGTATACTGAAAAGTCAATAATGAAACACAGAGCTGCATCAAAATTAGTTGGAATGACACACTTCTGTTAAATATTTATTGTGTTTTTAAACATACACAACATATATCTCAGTTGAGCCGTTTGCCCAGTGTCTCCCATCTGTGCGATTAGACTGTACTCACCATAGAGCGAGCCTCCCCTTCACTGTCTCCCAGCAGCCTGTTTATGTTGATGGACTGACCATACTCTGTGGTAAGAAGCTTTCTTAGTCTCTGTAGAGCCCACATTCTGTGTCCAGCAGCTGTACAAACAGAAAGTAATGATTAAATCAGCATGAGGCGCAACCAAGATTACATTCTTAGTACACTGGTAAATTAAGTATGATGGTAAAACCTAATCATGGTTAAACAGGATGATCATACCTAATGCACTTAGCTGGGCACAAGCAGCAAGAGATGCAGCTAGACGAGGCACAATGCTCCTGTTAGAGGCAAAGTTGAGCCTGAAGTCCAGGAGACATGTAACCAAGTCCATGGAGGGGCAGGACAAGATACAGCGATCAGACAGCAAGTCTTTGGGACCTGAGGAAGGACACAAAAAGGTTCGGTGTCACAAGTCTAGACGGTGTTTGTCAGAATTGTGTGAGAGGTTCCATATCTGGTGTATATGTGCTATTTCAGATGATGATACATGGGGTTTCTCTTTTTCTATCACTCAGTGCAGTTTAATATCTACTGACAAGACTGGTGTCAGCATTGTGTTGTATGTGTTAGATGTGGCTCACCAGCAGCAGGCATGATGGGATAGACAGTGAAGCGCCAGCCCCAGCCATTCACCGAGCCATCACTAGTAAATTTCCATTTGAGCTCGTCTCCTGGAATCCTTAATTCACTGGACCAGTCGGACCACTCCCGACCTGAAACACACACACAGCATGCCACTACGTTAATTTTTGATCCCTTGGCTACATTTGATGACAATTTAGTTTTCCTCTCATCACCTGATCTGACAGAGACGATCCTGTTGGCTCCATCCATGATTGTAAGCGGGTCGTGGCGTCTTTCGGTTGAACACTGTCGGTCAAACTCTATCCTTAGACCTTCAGCACCTACAAAACAAAATAAGTTGAATTGAAGACACAACATCCTGAAAATGATCTTGCTCATTCAAGTTTCTCAGGAAGGTTTGTGCATTACTGTCCTTTTTTTTACCTGGGATTTTTACAGTGCCACTGGTAGAGGTGTCATCTGTATACGGATGGCTGCTCTCCACAACAACTGGCTGCGAGGAAAGACGGCCACTCTGCGAGTCGGTGGCAACGTCCTCCAGCTCAGTGACACACAATTCCAGCAGCATGTCAGCAACCTGCACACCACAGAGACCCCCACATGTCTGATGTTAATAAAATCACAGGCCTACATACACGTAGAATCTAACAGAGAATACAGTAAATTACCTGAGGATAAGCTGTACCCATGCCAGACAGCACAGCAGACAGCACCTCCTTGCCCTTCTCCCCAGAGCGACAAGACACTGCCAGCTTGAGCAGGTCCACCATTACTCGTGTGTCATCAGGCACAAGCAGACTTGTGAACTCATCCAGGTACTGAGGCTCTGGACCAACCACTTTGCTCTGGCTCTCAGAGTCCTTGAAGAAAAATGCGTAAAATAAGAAAATGTAACTGCTTTGACTGAGTCAGGTCCATAATGTCGGAGATAAAGACTTAACAACCCATTTTTATTTATGTGTTTTAATCATTGGACAGACTAACCTCTTTTGTTTTAGTCATAGTTTCAGCTATGATGCTGGCTGCTCCGGGGTCATCAGTGACAGGGATGAAAGGACGTGAGGAGGCACCGGAGGCAGAGGGAGTCACAGCTGATGATGGGGTGACGGCATCTTCTGATGAAGGAACCTGCTCACATACACAAAATAACACACATGGTAGGGTCATGATCACACAATAACATTTTGTTCTTAACTGCCAGAGCCTGTTAATGTAAACTAAAAACCTGTATGACAGTGTCAAATATACTTTTTGCTTGTTCTTGTTCTAAGATCTAAATTATTTTATATGGAGTTCTACATTGAGCTCTACATTTTTATAGCCAGAATTCATTTTCCATAGCTGGGAATAAACTCTACATGTCTTGTGCATTGTTTTACACGCATTTCCATGGAATTCAAAATGTCGTATTTGGAATATTTGGAAATCCAACACTGTCTGTGGGATTGAGGAGAATTTGTACCAAGTGATGTTCCTGATGTTAAAAGCTTTTAAAGAGCACAATTAATATCTACCACAAAGAAGTTTCCCTGCTTCCCTGTGTAGTCAACCAGCTGACATTTTATTACACCCAGAATGAAAATGGGAGAAAGTTGCAGGAGAAAACTTGTAGAAGAGTTGTAATTATGATCAAAGCTCTGTCTCGTTGTTTCCAACTTGGACCCAAATATAGTTTGCTGATGGCTGCAGCTGCACACCTGATTATTATGGAGAGGTCCACTGTTTTCCCGTAAATCAGCACAAAATGCACTTGAGGCAGCACTTTCATGCCAAAAACGCCAAACAGCATGCGATCCCCCCCCCTCACTGACGTTTATTAAATGATCAGCTTTTTCAGAGACAAAGTTGCCAGTACATATTGTGTTCCTTACCTCTCCCTTCTTGTCTTGCCAGGGATTAGGGCTGACCCGTTCCTCAGTTTCAGGGGGGACAGGAGGGCCTTCTTCATCGCTCACACTGGATGAGGACGAGGAGTCTGATGGGGGAACAGGTGAGCTGGAAGGGCACTCTGCTGGCAGAATCATGCTGGCTGGCATCAGAGCACCAACCACTGCATCCCTGGGGGACACACAAAACATGTCCTGTCAACAGTAATAGCGACTAATGACAGTCAACAGATTCAATTATTTAGAGGTCGTACACACTTTGATCTCGTCCTGTTTAGAATTCCTGCCTCAACATTACTTCACTCATCTCTAGTTTGTCTATGCAGCAATTAGGATTTTAACTAATGCTAAACAAACAAACTGTAATCCTATCCTGAATCTTTACATGTCTTAACTGGTTACATGTTTAGTTCAGAGACAACTTTATGATCTCACTTATCACAATACAAGCACATGTATATGTAGCATCTAGCTACATTATAGACTTCCTTACTCTGGACATCTGATATTATCCTGTATTGTCAGCCAAGGTTTCTTTACAGTCCGACACTCAAGATTAAAAGTAACATTAAGATTCCAAAGCACCTAAATAATACACACTTGAACAGATTCAGTGATTGTTCCTACTTTAAATTCTGTAATATTTGGTGTTATTTGACTGTATTTGACTCTTTGTTATCCTTTTTACAGTATTTGCAAGGCTATTGTGTGCTTTGATGCCTTTCGCCACACATTTTGTCATTATGTGTAATTTTTGTATTTTATTAGAGGGCTGAAGGGGAGGAATAGTTTTTATAGACCGATTTCATTCTCCTAAAAACTTACAATTGTCTGGTTTTTTTTCTTTTGTGTGGCTTTACCCTTTATAATAATTTGACTGCATTCAGTTCAGACTTGTGCCATCTTAAAAGTGTTAGGAAATGTTAGTAGGTCCGACCTAATCAGATTGCAGGCGTGACTTGGGTGCTGATTCAGACCTGAGACCAACATGCTCAGTTCAGATTTATGTAAAGTGGTGCATGTCTGAAGGGGTCTTAAGTCCTTTGAGCCACCAGGATGGATATTTGGAATCCTGTGGATAACAAACCTTGCATGCATGATTTGGAGGGCTGACAGCACATGAGACAGAGCTTGCTGTTTGGCCAGGTTGCCGTCCAGACTGAGGAGAATCTTGGCCAGTGAGGGTCGATTAGGTTTCACGCTGCTCTGCCCGCTCATCTTGTTGCTCACAGCTGATGAGTCACTGTCTGACTGGACACCTGTGGTGTACAACACCAAAACAATGAGACACACTGTCAATGATGTGAAGTACCCTGAACCAGCCCCAACCATCATCAGCTAATTGCAGAGCTGCAGCGCCAGCAGATTGAGACCTGCAGTTCTAGTCCAACCTGTGCCACCTGTTGGTAGGAAAATCAACTGCAGCAGCAGTTTAGTCCTACAGATGTAGACATGCCGATGTCTGCCATCTACAGGCAAGGAAAGACACACCTTCTGCAACTTTGACAAAGGTGCCAGGTCTAAAATGTTGCTGCTATTGCTTTTCTTTCCTGCACGTGGCACATGTTGGTATGTGTAGAACAGGCTGGACAATGACTGAACAGCTTCCCCCCCGGTGGACGCTCTGCAGCCGAGTTAGTGAGTAACTTACAAGCAGTTCCAAGAGCTGCTTCACATCTAAAAAAAACCCCTATATTTATAACCTCTATCATCAGGTTTGACAAAGAATGTGTGAGTAAGTTGTGTTAACGTGGACAGGGAGGATTACCTAAATAGGATGCACCGAGGGAGTCCCTGGCAGTCTGGAAAAGGACTGGCTCGTGAACTGAGGGTGTGGTCACATCTACAGTGGTCCAGGCCACGCTGTGGGAGGAGCCACAGGCCACTCGAGTGATCTTTTGTCCCTCCAGACCCTGCACCAGGGTGGGCTTCCTGTTAACTGTGGTGGTGCCGTTCCCCTGTTGTCCATGGTCATTGTCACCCCACGCAAACACCTGACAGAGAATCACAACTTGGATTAGAGTTAATTTTGGTCAGTGTTCAGTATAAAACACTGTTAGCTCATGTGTCTCAGAACAGCCCAAAGAAAACCTTAAATCACTGCTAAAACATGTAGGGACCCATGAGCTAGGGACTAAAGAAATGACACTGCTCCAAGCTCTCAATCTTAACAACCTCTTAAAGTACCTCAGCTGCTATTAAACATTCAGTAGCTGCCTCTCATCATAGTAATGATGTGTTAACATTATTAAATTTGTTCTGATGAAAGGTATTATACAATGTGAATGAAGCTCTCTAACAGCAAAGGTCAGAGGTGCCTGGAGAAGTAGTTTGAGAGTCGATAAATGAACTCTCAGGGCGGAAGGAGAAATTCACATATCTGGAACAGTGCCATGGCAGTAAGTGCAGAGTACTTGAACGATATGCTCTGTTGGTGGAGGTCAGTACAAACCTGTCCTGTATCTGTAACAGCTAAACAATGTAGCGCTCCAACAGCAACATGGACAATCTTTTTGCCTCTCAGTCCCTCCACCATCTGAGGCTTCCGCACATGGACATCAGTGCCATGGCCCAGTCGGAAATAGTCACCTTTGCCCCTGTTTGGAAATACAAACAGTATATATATATATCCATACTATAGCTATAGATGGCAGATTCTGAATCATTGCGTAATTGTTCATTCATCCATCTTACCAGGTCCACACTACTCCAGATTTGGTAAGAGCCAAGGAGAACTGAGCTCCACATTCGATTTGGCAGACACCTTGCCCGTTGAGCCTCTCTATGTTCTGAGGGATGTTGCAGCCCTCGCTGCCTCCACGACCCAGCTTCCCAAAATCCCCATCACCCCAGGAGAACACCAACCCTGGGAAAACATAAAGAAAAAAAAACCTTACCAACGAGAAACTGAAACATATCCATCAGCACCAAAACAAAACCATAGAAAACTTCTAACGAGTATTAGAGGTTTTGTTTATATTCAGGGTTTCTCACTAAAATGCCACAATGCCCTTTGTGTAATATTAAGGCATCAGATACATGTTGAATTTCTCTCTTGATAAAACAATTACAAAGCCTTTCTGCATGTTTTAGAGCCTGCATTGTTTACACTGTGTTGCACCTCCATGCTTGGTCAAAAACTCCACAAGAGTACCTTTGAGTGCATTAATAGAAATACCTTCATCAGTGAGAGCTAGAGTTTGAGCATCCCTGCTCCCACAAGCCACCTGGATAACACGGTGCCCCAGAAGCACTTTCACCTGGATGACGAAGACAAGGCAAGCAGCAGCAATCAGGAATGGAGGCAGCAAGGATTCATGGCAGTGAAATATCATTAAAAAATCAAGTTCTACATAAAGTACATGTAAGTTATTGGGTGTAAATATTTGCCTTTCTTGAAACAATGATATATGAAGCAGCCAAAGTAAAATTACACTCTCAGAGCTCTCACTCAGTTCCTATTATAATGTCTAAGATCTAACTTCAAGCCGTCAGCGAACCTGTGAAGTAAAGAAATGTTTGCGGTGGATCACACACATACCAGTTTAGGCCTCAGCTGAGTTGTGTTATCCCCATGTCCGAGGCGGCCGTATTCCCCTAAACCCCAGCTATACAGCTCCCCACTGGAGGTGATCGCTGCACTGTGAGAGCTGCCGCAGGCGATGTCGCGGATTCGTTTGGTCTTCAGTGCTTCAATCAACCGAGGCTTGTCACAGTTCCTAAGAGAAAAATCTTACTGTTCTTTAATTGTGAATAAAAAAATGTCCACAACACCATAACTATGGAGATTGATTCACATTCTGGACAATAATGACTGACATTATGATCTATCTAACCATTTAAAAAATACCCAAACTGAGATTCATACATTCTGCTGAAGTGTCCCAGTTTGCCATCGTCTCCCTCTCCCCAGGAGAAGACCTTCCCATCCACAGTCAGGGCCATGGCATGTCGCCCTCCTGAATGCACGGCGACCTTCTTCACCACATAGTTACTGAGAGCAGTGATCTGACGGGGGATCGGGATGGTCCCACTGGACAGTCCCAGGCCTAACCTTCCGTTCGTAGCCTCTCCACAAGCGTAAATCTTCCCCTCCACCGTCACTGAAACAGTGACACGTTGGTTACATACAATGTATGTGCATGTTGTATAACTACATACACTCCAAAAGCATTGCTCACCCACCTGCAAAGAGGCTTTTGGAACCACCAGCGACTTGTACCACATTGAGCGCAGAGAGCGTTTCAGAGAAGGAAGGCACCTTGATCTGTGAAGAACACAAACAAAAGTGATTAGAGAAAGCAGCAGCTTCTGAGCTTTTTACACAGGATGCATCTGGTCCCCTCTTCAGTATATTCTCTACAACGGTGGTTATACATGTTTGACACATCCTCAAATGTGCGTCTCATACAGTAACCACAAACTGTTCAATAATCACAAGACAGAGCATGGGCCTGTGTGGCAGATTGGATACAATGGAGTCACTGGTGAAAAGTAAGTAGCCTACATTTACTTAAGAACTGTACTCAAGTACAATTGAGTATTTCCATTTTATGCTACTTTATACTTTTCCTTCGCTACATTTTAGAGGAATATATTGTACTTTCAACTCCACTAGATTTACCTGACAGTAATAGTTACTCGTCACCTTACAGGTCCTTGCAAGATACGTGGTTATAGATTAAATTATCAAATAGTAGGTTAAATAGTTAAAATTACCTCCGGCTGGACCAGACGTAACATCAATATGCTCCTTACATGTGAATACAGCAGGTATAATAATCCAATTATTTAACATAGAGTAATTTACTACTCTGAAAGGGGCTTTATGCTGCATGAGGAAAACTTTTACTTTTGATAATAGAAGTACATTTTGCTGCTGAGACTTTAATACTCTTACTTGAATAAAAAATTCAATGGAGGACTTGTACTTGAAATGGAGTATTGTGTTCCAAACAGAACATATGGAAATTGACTTTGGGAGAAAGTACACTAATCAGAAGAATATATTTGTGCAAATTGTATTTTAAAAAAATAAAAAGCTAGTAAATATAATGACTGGCATCTAACTAGGAAAACACTTAAACACTTGGTCATATCTGTTCAAGCCTTGAACTTGAATTATTTGATTTTGTGGCAGGCTGCACCTTAGAACCCTTCAGTCCGCCCAGCTGGTCCTTGTCATTCAGCCCCCAGACAAACACTTTGGTCCTGATGGTGGCTGCAGACTCCAATCCTGACGACTTCTTCCTAGCAAGACTGAGAAGGAAAACAAATGCACACTGAGGTCACGCATATGAGTTCACTACATTTTATTTTTTATTTCCTTGTCCTGATTGTTTTTCAAATGAAGAAAGAATACAACTGTGTCCTACTTAACTTAGCTGTATATTTATAGCACACAAACAAATCAAAGACACTCTTTTAGCAATGATGTACTTGATGCTTAATGTTCTTGTAATCTTTCAGCGAGGCAGTAAAGAAGGCATCTGAGTGCATATACTTAGAAACCCGTGAAAGTGTGTCAGCAGACATGTGCTCTACACCTTCACTTTATTGGTACACTGATAAAACTAAAGTTTAGAATCAAATAAGGATGAGCAGGAGCAGCAGACACCTCATGTTTGCTAAAGACGGGGAAAACATCCTGAATTTACCATATTCTTCAAGTGTGAAGAGCATTGGACAATCAGCACTGAAAAATTTATCTGTTAGACCATACCTCCCAGTGACAGTTTTGTCATCGTCCTCTTCTTCATTGTCAGATGCCAGGAAAGGCACTGTAGCGAGGTCTTCGTCCTCTGCTCTGATGCGTCCCACAATGCCAAGTCCATGAATCTTGCAGTCTATCCCAGAGCTGCGGCACTGCTTGATTGCAATCTCAATGTATCTGTGATACTGGAGGGAAGACATTCAAGTTATTACAATAATCATTTTTTAAGGCAATAAAGAATAATTAAAAGTTGATGTGATTTACAAAGTCTTGAGCCAACCAACCTCAGTGCAGTCACTAAGAAGAAGGACGGTGGTGTCTGTGGGGTTGATGTTAATCGTCTTCAGCTCAATTAAGTTGTTCAAAGAGCTTCCGCCTGTATATTAAGTGAAAAACGTTACTTCTGATGATTAAAAACTTCTTGCTCTTGTTCAAAACATCATGTTGAGAAAACATTATAAATGTAACTCACCTGACACCACCACTAGCGAGGGCATGTAGCTGCTGTCCGCTGGGTCGACAATCATCTTCAGCCTGTGCACGAGAACGTCTGGAAAGAGCTCAAGCCGAATCCAGTGCTGCAGAGAAAAGATGATGCATTACATTTTAATAAAGCAAAACTACAGTAAATTGACTGTCATTCAGGCTATTTAGGGGCGTAATTCTATCTCCCACCTTTCCCTGCGAGCCGGACGACTGCCAACACTGATCACTGCAGTCAATGAGGCGTGAGGCCTGGTTAACCGACGATGAGACATTGAGGCTCTTGACAGCACGAGACCAGTCGTCAATCAGCATCCCACGCTGGCTGCTGTGATGCTTCTTGAGCTGTTTTCCTGAGCGGCCGCAGAATGCTGGAGACTGGCCTAATTGCAAGGAAGATAAATATGAGGTTTTCCCATATGCATGCACACAGAACCATCAGGCATACTATCTGAGTGAATGTGTGACTAACCGGGTTCGTTGATTCTGCCAAAAGAATGCCTGGTGTTGTGTTTGCGAGTTTTGAAGCAGTTTTCACAGAAGTCGAAATCGTCACAATTCCTGCACTTGAACCTCGGGCCATTTATAGGGAACATCTGACAGCCATCACACCTTCAGGGAACATAAGAGTGTGCACATGAACAACATGTTGAGATACACAGCTAATTGGGCAGACAGGAACCTTAAACATATCCCTACCTCACTCCAGGGTGAACGCTTGGCACCAGTTCCATCTCAGACAACAAACCAGTCCAGTGGGACTGCTGTGGGAAGTCTACTATCACATCCTTTCCATTGGCACTGAAAGCTAAAACAAACAATTTAACTCCATTAGAACAGAAAACGGAGGATTCAGGTTACAGCATCTTTAATTGAGGTATTTGTTTAGTTTATAAACAGAATAAAAATTGGAAAGAATAATCAGTTTAAAGCCTAAAGAATCACTTACCTTTCACAACACCAACACTTCTGTGAGTGACAGAGCCCCATTTGTACTTTGGTGTTGTGACTGTGGGTTTCACTCTGACTTTGTCACCAATCTTTATATGAGAAGGAGAACTTTGTGGTGGGAATCCTGGAAAAGCAAATAATAATCATAAAACATGTCAGAGTCACTTCTAGTTACCAATTCCAGCATCAAGTCACTTCTCAATCATGTCAGCCATCGACAAAGCTTACCAAGCAGTTCGATGTGGATGTAGCGGACCCAGTAAGTTCCACCTTTTTGCTGCCAGTCACATTGCACATTTAAGTCATGAAGCCCATCTCTGTCCAGTTTAATCACTTTCCCGACATCTCCGTCATACACTTCCTCGTACGTTCTGCAGCACTTCACCATCATCCCCACCTGCGGAAGAGTCAAAACAGAAAGTTAGTGATCCATCACTTGTGTCACACCTCTTTATGGCTGTTTCAGTCGATCCTGAAAGGCTCTTACCTGAATGTTCTCTCTCACATACACAGCGTAATCATCGTTGCTCTGGAAATCTGATCTTTTCTTAAATGTCTGGCTTTCAGTCACCACTGCGCCTGGAGGCTAAAGTAACACACAGGCAATATTATAATTAAGTTGTTATTAATTATGTCATAAGAAGGACTTGATCAGCTGAGGGACAAATAATGTGAAAGTGATGTACCACAGGGAATGTTGGCTCAGTCTCTTCCAGCTCCTCCAGAACCTCCTCATCAGAGTATTCATCTGACACAGTGTCTGCGTCTGACAGCTCGATGACATGAACGTCTGGATGGTCCAGCAGCCAGCTCACCAAAGCCTCCACACCTGTTGTATATGCTCAATTAGTCTCTAAAAAGTATCTCTCAAAACATGATATCACTTAGAACTGGGATATAAACTAGCAGACACATCGCTGCAGTGACAGCTACATAATTTAAGTGACAGTGTTTGTTTAGAGGGAGAAAGTGTCATTAAAAGTGTACTCAGGTTTATGTCCTACCTGGGACACCAGACGCACTGCCTGTAGTTCCAGACAGTGACTTCAAGGCAAACTCAATGTTTTTCCGTGGGAACCCCATCTCCATTAGCTGGAGGACTATGGGTAAAGGAGGCACAGGGGAGGTCTTCTGTTTTTTCTGTTTGGGTGGTCTGACATGCTGTATGGTCACGGGTGTGGTGGCCTCACTGGAGCTGCTCTCCTCAAACAGTGGAGAGGACGGGTGGGCGGATTCCACAGCCAGGTATTGACACACTGCCAGAGCTGCCGCCTATATACAACGATATGCAGATAACACTGAGGTCAAACTAAAACACACCAGCTCTAATGTATGCAACACAACAACTAACACTGATGTAACACCAGCTTTCTAAAGTTTAGTCTGTCGCCTCACCTCCATCTCCTGTCTGTCAAAAATGGCTTTGATGGGGGAGGGCTGAGTGGCAGCGGACAGCAGCTGTTGCAGGAGGATCAGTGGAGGCAGGGGACCCTCAGGTGACAGGTCTCCCACGTCAGGAGAAGACACAACTGGATCCTCTGCAAACAAAAAAAGAAAGAGATACAAGATAACAGTCAACAAAGATACATTTCATCCAAATCTAATGAAACATAATTGGCTAAGATAACAGCAGAATGGTGTTTCAAAGTTCTGTTAATAAAAGAATGTTTGTATAAACTCTTATCAGCAACTCAGTTTACATCCACCCACATGTAATCTCAGGGAAACCTCCAACCTGTGCAAGGTAAGCAGTCTCGTTAATCAAACACTGCAAAGTTTCTCTTCCCACACGGTAGCTATTGTGCTGTATCAAAAGAATTGGTATTTAATGTGTAAACACAGCTCTTCGTGACCAAACGCTCACCCAGTCTCACTGCACAGCAGACAGATGGGAGGGTCACTACACTTAATGAGCCCAAATTATTTGTACCTCATAAAAATGTTCTGACATAGGCAACACTCACAGGAAACATTTTTAGTTTCATAATTCCATAGTTTTTCCTTATCTCACTTTGTCTCACAAACAGCAGCCCATTATTGGGGGAGATCTTACCGCTGGGGTTGGGTCCTATGTCCGCAACCGCCGGCTGGGAGAGAATCTGCCTGAGTTTGTCCTGGTGAGAGAGCAGGGCCCGTGCTGCCTTTAAAATATACAGCCGCAGCTGCTGGCACCGCAGCAAATGGATGTCCACCTGGTCAGCTGGAAACACAATGGCTTTGATTAAATTAATTCAATATCAAAGCATCCTCCACAGCTTGAAACCGTTTTGTCATGGTTATTATTTGTAAAGAAGAAATGAGACCAGCTATCATTTATCGTTAGAACAAAGTCTTGCTTATTGCCTGAACACTTCAGCAGAGATTAGTCTAAATACAGTAAACAGTATTTTATTTTCTATTATGTTTATGAGTCACATGTGAGTCCATCAAGTCTACAACATTTGTGTTGTGCTTCTCAGCAGTTTCTGTACCTGTAAGTCCTCGACTGAGGGACTTCTTCATGCGCTGTTTCTCCAATTTGCTTCCAGCTAGGCTGACCAGCTGGGCCCAAACTGCCAACATGGGCTCAGTGAAGGGCAGGTTCTGCACACTGAAGGATACTGCCGGCAGCTGAGGAAAATGACAACAAAAAAAGATAATCAGTATTTTTGTCAAATGAATTTGCCTAAAGTGAAAGTAGAGCTAATTTGAAAGTTGTGTGTACACACATGAGCATCTAAACACTTCCATACCGGTTTGAGGTGGCTGAGTAAGCAAACCCTACAGGTCCTCATCTCATGAAACTGGACAGTGATGCGTCCTTTAGGGGTGATGCGAGTGACTGTTCCCTCTCCGTACTCCTCATGAACAACCTGACCTCCTAGTCTGAGGCGCCCATCAATCCCTCCAATCACTGCCAGCACTGCCATTAGACTGCCCACTCTTGGACCCTCAGAATCAGGAAAATACTCCTCCAGGAAACACTGAAATTAGGAGAGGGGGCTTTTATAATCACCATTAGAAGAGAATGAATTGTATAAATGTAGGCAGAATGAAAGCACTAACACACACAATAACTGGATCCATAATAATGCAATCATTCTTACTGCTTCAGACTGGCAGCTTGCCATAACATCTCCGATGGAACTCAGCTGAGTGTTGATGTAATCATTTATCAGGCTGTTCCACTGGCCAAGAGAGTGCAGAGTACGCAGGACAGCAACAATCTCTTCAGCCAGAGTGCTGCTGTGAGTGGCCGTAAGAGATGCTTGAGGGCGTGACTTCCTCCTTCGTAGGGAACCCTCTGCAAGGGGGAAGTGGCAAATTTAAAAATTCATACTACAGAGAAAACACCAGATATTCACTTAAAGCCTGAGTGTGATTTACAAGTGCACCTCTGAGAAGTGGCAGATCTGAGGAGCAGGTGCTTAGTAGGCTTCCCAAAAAGCTGAACAACTTCTCCACCAGGAACTTCATGTCCTGAGAGCGCTCCATCTTGTCCCACGAAGGCAGGACTGCCTGCAGGAGACGTAGGGCCAGGATCTGGAAATGCAGAGAATGCACAAGACAAGTAGGTGTTACTTCTAGAGATCATCCTCCTTTCTACAACATTATAAATAAATGAACACTGAAATTGCCAAAAGAATAAAGTATTTTAACTATTTTTCATCAAGAGAAGTTATGAAGAAATGCCATCTTTGGCCTCTTCAAGGAATTTTAAATGGATTTGGGGTGCTGGATTAGCTCCTCATCCTCCTTTTCCCTACAGAACCTCTATAGTAAAATTTGTCAATGTTTTCACAGAAACCGCATCATGACAGCAATACAACACGCAATCATGGTAACCCACCTGTCTCTGCAGAGTGATGGCATTGAAGGACTGGTGTCCCTCGACAATTCGGATGAGCAGGCTGATCCACGCAGAGGTGCTGAGGGTGCTGCACATTTGGGGCATGAGAGCGATGCTGCGTATGAAGCCCAGTGTACACCAGCTCCTGTGCTGCTCCCGCGACACCAGCCTGTGGGAGTGACAGCCTGAAGAAAAAAGATGGGTCACGTCAGATAATACCGAAATAAACGTGTTTTGTAAAAAAAAAAAAAAAAAATGTCTTATTAAAATGGCAGTTCAGTTACCTGTCTTGTCATTAGCTCCACTTTCCACGAGCATCCTCAGCAGCCCACACAGAGTCCGTGTGGCGTCAGTTTGCACCACGTCTGCATAGATCCCAGACGATAGAGACAATGTCTTCAGCAGGTTGACGGTGCTGGTTAGCATCATAGCTGTCGGGTGGCTGCTCTTCTCCATCAGCTCACCTTCTGTAACAAGGAGGAGAGATTGTTGATGTCATTGCTTGAACCTCACATTTTGCTTGTACCTGTGGTGATTTGCACTAAAGCAGCGATGCGAACTGACCCGTGTCATCCTCTGTGTCTGAGTCCTCGGTGGGGGGCTGGGTGGCTGGTGGTGGCTCTGCCAGTTTTAGGTCATACTTGCCCTCTTTGCCCATCCTGTAGGAATTGGTGCTGCTTGTATCCCACTGGACCCTGATCCAACCATCCTCACCCAGCTCTCCAATAACCCTGCCGAGACCTGGTGCTGGACCATCCTGCACAAAGCATGTAGAGGGTCACATACTGAACAGTGGGCTTTTTCACTCCACTTTACTTTTACAAAACAGTAGCCCATCAACTGTCAGAGTGACTGAAAAATGGATTCAGGTACCTGATCTCCCCATTTCCAGTCGACTCCCCTCATGACCCTGGTGCCTATCTTCATCATGGCAGCCAGCTCAGGGCCAGAGGCAGGTAGTGGGGTGGGGGCAGCCTCCTTTCTGGACTCCTCCAGTACTGTGGCTGAGCCTCCGTGTGCGCATAAACTCAGGTCCTCCTCACTGCTGTCTGTGCTCGGTCCTGGAAAATGAGAGACATTGAACACTTTAATATATTCTATTCATGAATGCGCACAGGTGTTCACTGCTTCTCTTCTGGCTATGACTGCTGAGCATTTGATTAGACAGCACTCACCTACGAGCCTGAGGATACTCTGTGTGAGGGCCAGGATGCCAGAATTGAGCAAGAGACTGAGACTGTTAGCCCCATGTTTGAGGGACAACATATGTATCATGGCCAGGAGGAAGCGGGCTTGTGGAATGGTTCCGAGGCTTGGTCCCGCTGGGTTCTCATTGGTGATGGTTTGCAAGGGAACAGGCTGCACACCTGGTTATGAGAAAAACAAGTCAATATAACTAGTTATAGAAATCTATCACAATAGTAGCAATTTACCCCACGTCACTCACCGAGCTCTTTGAAGCGGGCGCTGGCCTCAAGCAGGATGTTGCGAACGTTCTGGATGGCCCAGGAATACAACTTGCCGAAGGTCACCTCCAAAAGCATACGGTTGAAGGGAGGGATCAGATCCACGTCCTTCAGGCAGTCAGACAGGGGCTCTCTGAAAAAGATAGTTGAAACATAACTAAAATATCAACATCCAAAAGCTAATACACTTGTCATCATTTTAACATTATTAGTGGATGATTTGCTTTCACAGACACACAAGATTACATGAATTGCTTTTGTGATGCCCTGCGGTATAAAATCACTAGAATCCTTTTTACCAAAACTCCAAAAATGTTGACCTACCCAATGTTGGTCCCTTCTGGTATAACCCTTTGCCAGCCACAGAGCATTGCATACTGCACAGAAGGCAGCAGGAAGCTTTTGGAGGCCAACTTCAGCATGGTGTCGATGCCCTCCAGCCTCACCTCAGCCCTCTCCAGCTATAATGAAACAGAGTTAACATGTGTCATGCTTTGTCCAGTTTCCCAAAGTTGAGAATGACTTGTATCCATGACAGTAATTTGCATACTTCTTTATTTGCCTCTATATGTTTTGATATAATATCACACTGACTACTTGAAGATAGTGATGATTTGTTGCTTTCCAGTCACCTGCTTAAGAAGACACTTCCTCATCTTCTCCACATCCAAGGGCTCCTCCTTCAGTGCAAACTCCACTATGGTGCCCATAAGGCTGGACTGAGAAAAGGCACCCTGAACACTGTGTTTCAGCCAACGGTACTTGTGGACACTGGTGACAGTGTTAAGAAGCGGCTGCCACTTGTCCTGCTGGAAAGGAATTAAACAATACAGGGATGTTAAAATATACAAACATAGCCACTGTGTTGTCTTTGCCATGATATTTTGACTGTATAAGGGAACAATCAAACACAAAGTTATCAGTTTATCATGCACAGTTAGCTCAAACTAATGCACTCTAATACAGCAGCCCTGCATTATATTCTACCTTCATGGCTATAATCTTCAGTTTATATTAAAACTGATTTACAGAGGTGTTAATTCAACTTTATGGTCATTTTGGAGGCTGTTGGATTGTATAACTGTAGAGGTTTTTCTAATACTGTCTACCATAATTGATATAAATAAGGTGGATATATCTTTTTACATTTATATCTTTTCAATATCTTATGAAAAAATGATGAAATGAAACTCAAGTACCTTGGATGTCTTGCTCATGGGTGATTTCCTATCAGCAGGTGTGGGGCTGATGTGAACATTAAGTTCTTCTTCATTGGTCCCTTCATTCTCCAGCTTTGGCTCTTCTATGTCAGCAGATTCTGACTTTTTAGGCACTAAAGAAAAAACAGATAACATACATACATTTCAATTAAGAAGTAATGAACACAAAAATAACACCCTATTACTATGGTTTATCTTCCTCTTTCTCTATACCTCTCCATCAACATTCTCAAAGCAAACATTGCATCTATAGTGCTCTTTGCTGGTATGAAACCATACTGCTGCTCACTAATCATCACCTCTCCTCTTAACCTTGCTTCCACTTCTCTTTCCCATAACTTCATGCTTGGCTGATCAACTTTATACCTCTGTAGTTACTACAACGCTGCACATCACCCTTGTTCTTGAAAATCGGTAGCAGAACACTTCTTCTCCACTCCTCCGGTATCCTTTTACTTTTCAAAATTGTGTTACTATGGTTTATAAGTTTTCCAATAAAGCTAGTTTAGAATAGCCCACCTCTTTTTTTCCTGCGGTCCCTGATGAGTTTTTGGGTGATCCTCCTCCAGCGCGGCTGAGAGCTCAGCAGCTTCAGTTTGGACACTATAGACAGGTCGTTGCTTACAGCTGGACGCAGCTCATTAAACAGGAAGCGCAGACGCTCAATGACAGGAGCACACACCTCTTTGTAAGAGCGTCCTTGTTCTTGATGGGTCTAAAAATAAGCAGGACAAAGAATACAAGTCCAAATTTAAAGTCCCATTCCTCCTCATTTCCCCCTCCTATAACAAATTACCTTCTCAATATTTCATTATCATAATCAATGTCTATTTATTATAGTACACAAGTTAAAAGCAGGAATCATACCTTGATTAAAGAACACTTTGCCTGGTAGACCATGCGGCACACATCAATCACAGATTTAGGGAGGGACCTCTGTTTCCCTTGGTCCACACCCAAGGCACATTGACTGACAAGTGAGAGAGCAATGTGACCTGTGACAGGAAGAGATGTTATACTTAACTGCTATACAAGTGCAGGTCATTACAGATATAATGATTTTCTTTTGTTGGTAGTATAAGTGCTGGACATTGTGCAATTGCAAAAGAAAAAAGAATGTAATTGCATCTTAGCATAACTAACAATTATGAAAAAGCCATTTCAAAGCTCAAGTGAGCTAAAATTGCTCCTAATTCCTCCTCAAACAGCCTGTATGAGGCCAGTTGCTAGGTTACCGAGGTCTTGATGTTTGAGCAGGCAGCAGAGCAGCAGGCGGCCGACCTCCTCCACAGGGTGTTCCGGGGGGAAGGTGATGGGTGTAATAAGATGGTACTGCTTACAGCAACGCTCTATTTGGCATAGGAAGTCCTATAGTGTCACAAATAAAAACAAAACGTGAAATCATTTAGTTTCACACCCAGTGTGTGGCTACTATCTCCAATCTGGAGTCGTACTTCTCATGCTTGTACCTTCACAGTGTGGTCCTGAGTGTTGTTGTCAGCAATGGCCTGCAGGAAAGGCTGTGCGTGGTCGCTGAGGGTTATTCTGCGGGAGTAGAGTTTGGCCTTATCTGGAGTGGTTGTACCCAGGGAGCTGCAGTGGTCTTCATCCTTCTCTTCATTGTAGTTATAGTGGATTTGACTGGTCTGCAAGCCCCCAGAGAATATAGAGGACTGGAGCCACTCTGTGCAAAGAGATAAAATTTGATATTAAAATTAAAACCAATGCAGAGTCTGGGAAGGAGCAACACCTGGAATATGAAAATCATTGAACCCACTGGCACATTCAATTTCCATGGGGGACAGGGGGGTGCTCTTGGCTAGGTAGGAGGCATGGAGACCCAGCAGCAACCCCAGGTTTCTCTCTGTGTCAATGAGTGGGGAGGACAGACTGCTGAGGTCTGGAGTGGTGACTGTCTCCTGGTTAGGCTGTAAATGTTAAACATCAAAATATCAAAGACTATAACCAATTACAAAGCAAGACATTTCATTTTGAAAATGTATATTTGGATAGTTGGTACCTCCATATACTGGCCAACACAGAAGGCCTGCATAGACTCCCTGGTGTCCTCAAACTGCAGGGCAGCTTCCAAAGCAACCACAGGGTCCTCTCCTGCAAACTGAGCTGTAAAAGGAGATATTTTATTATACCATAGTACAAATTTATTCTGACTAATACATCACATTTCACTGCAAAAAATATTTTTTACCCTTACCCAGTATACTGTTTCCTGTTAATGACTGGGACTGAGCCTGGAAGTCCTTGATGTCATAGACCTTTCCGTCAATGACTGTCCAGAAACCACCATCTTTGTTGTGATTTTCCAGGTCAGCCTTGCGGATGAGGGACACCTCTTCATTGTTCTTGGAACTTTGCCCTGTGAAGAACGATCCTGCCACAGCAGAAAAGGAGCTAGTTACATTCTAAACCATACTGTGAAAAGCTTCTAGTCTTCACCTCTTATATTTATAACCTAAATACTAATAAATCGTCTTCAATGACATTTTAAGACACAACTGGTGTCATACCCATAATACCCGGCCAGGCCAGATCTTCATTATCGTCCCTCTCATGTCCTGGAGCCAGGTGATTAAATCGGTCAAGATGCTCCAGGAGACCAGCCAGGAGAGGGATAGAACCTGTCTCCTGCATCAGACCAGCGTCAATGGTGAGGAGGAGGACGATAGACACCACCAACTCAGGCAGGAGCACTCCTGCAGGAGAGAAGACCGCAAGTCATCCACAATTTATGCTGCATATACACACTCAGCAACTTTTGAGAGAGGGAATTACCGGTTAGGTCTCCTTCAATAACACGAGATACTTCAGCAAAGTGGCGGCGACCGGTAGAAGCAATACTTGTTGCCACTGGGAGGATGTCTCCAATGTGAGTGCACAGCAGGGCAATGTACTTTTTCAACAGGGAACCAACACCCAGAAGCTCAGGATCTACAAAACAGCAGACAAAACTGTCCATTTAGGAGTAATTTTCAAACTTGATCTCTAGTTACTCCAATCTGGAAGACTAGAAAGGTCATTTCAAAGTTGAAATACACAACTTACTGTATCCGTTGACATTCTCTGTGCCATTAACTCCGAGGTAGAGCTTGCTAACCAGCAGCCTCTGGAAGCGGAGCAGCAGGTCCAGAGATGCAGAGCGCTCCTTGCTCACATGCTCTGCCTCTAAATAGTTGGAGATACGCCGAGCTACGTCCTTCAGTCGTGCAATGGTCTGGGATGCGATATTCCTGCAGAAAACAAATCGATGTAAATCTGCTACAAGCTAATCATCCACAGTAGACAGCAAGGGGTTACTCTGTATAGTTGCATAAATGTAGCATAACCAAGGCAAAGTACAGGTACCTCAAAAGCTGCTGTACAAGCTGCACCAGAGGCAGGATTTGTTTCCCTGCTGACTCGTAGATGCCCGTGTTGATGAGGTCTTTATCTAGCATGGTACGACAACGGTGCATGGTAGAGGCATTGGCCTCTTGCTCATCTATCTCCTTCTCTTTCTGAGCCTCCTTCTTGGCCTCAATATCCTGTCAAGAAAAAAAAAATACAAAGTGTGACCCCCTTGACCAGTGAGCAGGGTTATGTCAAGGGTTCGGGGATGCGGAGACCATTAATGTCTAATATTCGGTATTAGTTATCCTAATAGTTAAATAAATACGTCTTAAAATTGTCAGAAGAAATCGAATTCAATCGACCATAAAGGTTATCTAAAGTTTCAGGCTGGTTCTGGGAAAAAGTATTTAAAACCAAGACTGAAGTAATTTAATGGAGCCAGAAAAAACAGTCTCATAACAAGTAGTTTTATGACCCACTACAGGACCAGCTAAAAAGATTTTGTATCCTGACAGTTGGGGACTCAGTAATTTTAAATTCAAGCAGAATCTTATTCCCAAGACAATTTTTATTTTCATTTTGTTACACAAACAGACGACGCAGTTATGAATATATTATGTAAGAAAGGAGAGCGAAGTGGTGACTCATGCATTAAACACTGACCTGTATCTCAGCAGTAATGGCTGCATTCAGTGCAGATTCCAAACCTCCGTCAGCCATTAAGCTGCTGACCAAAAGGTCGATCATAAAGCGACGTCCTGGGCTCACACTCATCTCATTTCCGGATGCTAGGAGAAAAAGAAAATTAAAACCTATCTCCTTGGTCCAAACCATGTTTACAGTTCTATCAAAAGGAACAGGTTTAATGGACTATGAAGCATCCATTATTGCATTTAATCAGTGTGAGCAGATTTGCACTCACCAGCATTAGGCAGAAGTGAGGATAATGCCCTCGCCCTTTCCTCAGCAGTGGGCAGCAGCACTGACCAGCCACTTTGGAGGACAGCTTGAGCAGCTGCTTGGACAGTGTTGAGCACCCCAGCATTGCTAGCTAGCACAACCACTGTTTGTTTGAGGTTGTTAAGCAGGACACTGCCGAGCCCCAATCCCAGCTCCTCTGGATCCACCTGGTTACTAATGGCTGCATGGAGCTGAACACACATTCAGTAGAGAAGGTATTAGAGATATGATGATGAGATTACAATCAGCTGTCCAATTAGTCCATAGTTGGAATTTTAAACTTGGCATAAAAGAAGGTGTGGCGATACCAAACGTTACTGTTGAGAAAATCGAGAGGTTCCAGGAGCATAAATAAGTGCCACATTTGCAATAAAACATCTGTTGAGAGACCGCTGCCTACCTGGAGCCTGAGCAGGTTGAGTGTGGCGACTACCATACACTCCTTCTCCTGTGGTGGAGGCCAGTCTGAGCTGCCATCCATGCCATCACTGACCTGCCGCAAGAGCAGGTCCAGCTGCTCAAAGGTCATGGGGCATACGTCCACAACAAAGGGCACACGCTGCCCAACAGACCACTCTGAGCACGAGGACCAGGCAAAGCTCTGAAAACAAACAAAGTGTGTTAAATATATCTTCTATCATTAGGAGAATTTTAAAATCAACAATGACAGTTCTGTATGTTACCTGTCCTGGGCCACAGGAGATCCCCACTATGTGTTTGGAGTTGAACCCCGGGAGTGCTTTAGGTTGCTTCTTGTTAGAAAAGAGTGTATCAAAGTGTTGTAGTTTATCATTACTGCCCCAGCTGTGCACCTCTCCGTCGTCAGTGAGGGCTAGGCAATGTGTAGACCCCACAGCCACATCCACAACTTTCTTCCCTGTTTGCAAATATACCAGACAGAGATTAGTTTTTGTATTCTAAAAGCTTCTGAGGATATATCTTCACATAGTCAACTCACCCTGTAGACTGTCGAGCAACTTGGGATAGCGGACATGTTCATCAGTACCATGACCTAGGCGTTGATTGTCTCCCTTTCCCCAAGTGTACACTTGGCCATCTTTGGTAAGGGCCACTGAAAACTGGCTGCCGCAGCACACCTTCACTATGTCCAGATCCTGCAGTTTCTCTACCAGTTTGGGTGTCTTGCAGCCATCACTGCCTCCTCTGCCCAGTTTTCCATAGTCTCCGTCCCCCCAGGACCACACCTGACCTGTAGCGACACAGAGAAGGTGAATAAAAATGCTAATAGCTTCTATGGCCAGAATTCAAGCCAAAAAAGGACTCTTGTTCTTACCATTCTCCGTCACAGCAAGCGTCTGTGCATCGCCACTCCCACATGCTACATCCATCACCTTTAGTCCTTTCAGTGCTGTCACCAGCATGGGTGTGGTCTGGTCCTCACTAGAGCCTAGAAACACAGTCAGAAGACATTTCATTTTCAGTGATAAAACAGACATAGATGAGACTGTGTCTGGCAGCTTTAAAGCAGATGGAGCTTACCGTGGCCCAGGCGACCATAGTTCCCTCTGCCCCATGTGTAGAGCTCGCCATCAGCTGTAATCGCAGCACTGTATGTGCTCCCACAAGCAATGTGCACCACATGCTTTCCTGTCTGCTTCCCATTGAAGGCTGCAATTATTGTAGGCTCTTCTAGATATCTGAAATAAAGTAAAAAGTAGTATGGATAATGGCATACAAAAATGCTTCTCTGACAGATTCGCTGATTCTGTTTAAAAGAATTTGTTAAGGTTGGATGTTTTTATCTCTGCTAAAAATGCAGTCGGTGGCAGCTGAAGATCTGTGGTGTATTAGCATAAAACATTAAAAGGAATTTCCTCGATTTGGGAAATAATGCAGGGAATATTTCAGATCGATCATTTAATTTAACTAGATTTCCAGAAATTTGATTCTGTGTCCCAAATGCCATGATTGCCAAAGTCCTTCCACTTTGAAAGCACCAGAATTTCCAGGTAGCTTCATATTACAATATCATGATACAATGTGAAAATACCAAACTGGGTTGCCCAGAAATTGAATATCAGCTTGAGTCCAGTTACTTACGTGGTGTCTCCATGTCCAAGGCGGCCACCATCGCCACAGCCCCACGAGAACACTTCCCCGTTGGATGACAAGGCCAAGTAGTGCTGCCCATCTGGATGAGCTGCAAGCTTCATAATCTTTCTAGAGCTAAGACCGTGGATTAGCATGGGAGCCTGCAACAAAATAATTCAGTGGCTCAATTTACAGTATGACAGGAACTTCCATTCTCATCTTTTAATTATTTTATTAAACAATAAACAGAAAAAACTGTACAACAGAACTGACCAGGGTTGTGCTCTTGTAGTTTTGGGTGTAAACAGCACCACTGCTGGACAGAATGAGAAAGCCCTTTTCTGAACAGACTATTTGTGAGACGCCAAGGCTGGACAGGGCTTTACACTGAATGGGACCATTAACATTGGCATAAAGCTTCCAGCCCAACAGGCCCCAGGCAATCACCTCCTGCAGGGTTCCCTAAAACAAAAAGAGATGGACATGTTGACTTCTCACATTTCTTTAACAACTGTCCAAGTTTTTCTAATGGAGGAATTACATTTGTTAGGCCAAATGGCATGAGAGTTGGAAAAAAACTTCAGACTTAAGAAATGTCTGAAGGAAGGAGTAGCATTATTGACCTTTAAAAAGAAAAACCTGACAAAATGAGTCATCACCTTGTGCGACGTTGGGGAGTTGCAGTGTGGAGGGCTGCAGGGAGAGGCCAAGCGGTCAAGGTGAGCCATGATCACCACAGCTGTTTGCCGAAGGTCAATGGCCAGGTCATTATCCTGAGGCAAGGTTAGGTAGCGCAGGAAACTCTCATTTGGACTCAGAGGAGCTGCAAGAATCTGTAAATCACAGCAATCAACCACAAAGTACTAATTAGCTTGATTCTCATTCAGGAGTAGGAGAACAGTGGTATTTTAAGGCAGGTGTTTCCAAACAACACACAAGGCAACGGACCTTCACTGGACAACATTTTGTCTGAGAGGATTCTTGATCCCTCATCTTCAAATGATATTAAAGTTAAATAGTTCAATTTCTCATATTTCCTATTCATTGGGTGCCACTGAATCACTGCTAACTTTGAGAAAGGCAATTTTCACCTCTGCTTCCTCTTCAGGGATGGGCTCTTCCTTGCTGCTGTGTATGTTTTGAAAGCGCTGCAAAAGGGGTAGGAGAGGAGCGCTGGTGCCCTGTGTGGAGCGCTCGTTGTCCATCTCTCTGGTGCCGCTTTCCCACAGACGCAGCAGCAGCAGAACAGCAGACAGCAACTGACTGGAGAGACAAAATGACGTAAAGGCCGAGTGAGCGGTGGGCAAGCGGTACATTTCAACTGCAATAGAATATCAAATAAGCAGCTTTAAAGGGTATCTGGGTACCTGAGTGTGCCCCTCTGCACAGCCAACTCTAGCAGGATGGCCAGGGCTAGGTGCTGGTCCTGAAGAGGAATGTTGCCTTTGGTGCTGGCACTTCCATGTACATCACTGTTCCCAAGGAAGACAAGGATTAGGAATCACACGATTATCCATCCAATATACAGTATCTTGTAATGTATATAGGTAGCAGCTGATCAGTAAGCGACAAACCTGAGGAACTTGGTGGCCCTCTCAACGACCTCGAGCCACACTGATGATACAGTTCCCTCGTCAAACAGCGTGGCCTCTGGCAGAGCCCGCAGAGCATCCAGAGACTCCTGGAGAAGCTCACTGCAAAGATCTGCATCATCTCCTGTACCAAAGCACAAAGGTCATGTTTTATAAAAGAACTGCAGTGGCTACAGTACACTACACAGAGGGTATGCAAAATATACAATTTACAGTTTGCTCAGCCCAGCAATTGGAGGTTTCTGCTATTTTCTTAAATTCATAGTAAAAAAAATCATGCAGCATACACTACTGCAACGCACATAAGCATATAAAGATATTAACAGTACAATACAAATTTTCCACAATCTGGTCAAACACAGACTTTCTTATTAACAAAACACCAATAATATTCAGAAAATGGGATCAGAGAAGTATTTTTACATCAGTTATTGATTCTGACATGGCTGATGAATATGAGCCCTGGTGTCAACCTTGCATGCACCAACAACCTTCAAACTACAATCTTTACTAGTAACCAAACAGACTGAATGCTCCTGGTCCAGGCCTTTGCAGGACCTGCAACAATAGAAAGTTCTATAATAACTATGATTCGTACATTTGTTCATTCAGCAGGTGGCGAGTGAAAGAACACACTGTTTCACTTCTGTTTTTCTTGCAGTGTATTCCAGGAACACAGCTAGAATGAGGATGAGAAGCTTAACTCTGTGTGTGTGTGTGTGTGTGTGTGTGTGTGTGTGTGTGTGTGTGTGTGTGTGTGTGTGTGTGTGTGTGTGTGTGTGCTGCTCATGTTACAGAGGAGAGGGCTCTTTGTTCCCACCCAGTCCCTGTGGACAGGCAGCTCACTCTCAACATAAAAAACATTGAACACAACAGAAACAGCATCTTTACTTGCAAAGCTGAAAACAAAGAGCTTCTAAATGTGTACTGGATTGCACTCTGTTGAAATTTGTTCCATCATTATTTATAAAAATCAGGGGAACTGAATATTAAAATCATCTTTTGATACAATGCAGTCCATCAGAACAAAACCACAAACTACAGCCTCAAAATGACCACAGAGTTGAATCATCTCCTTTCTGATTATAACATTCCCAAAGTTAGGATTTATTGTTGTGCTATTGATATACTGCATTGATTTAGATCACAAAGGTCGCCTCAGTAAACAAGAACCCAGTGTTTGATAACCAGACTGTAGAGTATAATATATAGCATTGAGATAGCTAGAAGTCTGGTTGTAGATTAGGGTTGATATGATTAGAGAAATAATAACAACTACTTTGGTCAACTCATCAACTCATTGTGTCAATCATCTATCACCTACAGATAGTGAAAAAATGTCAAATATATCTGATTCCAGACCCTAAAACGTGAGGATTTGCAACTTACCTTTGTCATATATCACTGTAAAGGGAATATCTTTAGGTTTTGGACTTTTTTGGTTGCACAAAACAAGACATTTAAAAATGTCACCTTGGTCAATGGGAAATAGCAATATATATTCACTATGTTTATTAAGACTAACGATTAATTGATTCATCAAAAAATTATTGGTAAATTAACAATACTGAAAATAATCATTAGTTGCAGCCCCATTATAGGTAACAGACAGTGGTTATAGCTAGTAATTACAAAACTGGACAGCTGAATGTTATTTTAAGGTAAGAGGAGGTGAGAAGTTTGTTCCAAATTCATCTGTCTATAGAGGGAACTTCTATATTTCAGTGGTGCTGATCAAGTGTCAGCCTCAATCCAGTCCAAATAGCCATTTTTAATGTTGGGTTTATCTTATCCCAAAATAGCAGGAATGATACCAACAAGTCTCCCTGGTCCTATCCCAAACACTCCTGCAGTCATTCATCTGGCAGACACCACTGGCTAAGGCTAAAAACATAGCATTGCGAAATGTGTTGGGTTGTTTGTTACTTTACTTGTAACATGGTGCAACACATCCATCAACAGCTGTTAAGCACAGTTCCATCACCATGACAGCAGCCATCATCACCGCCGCTGAGGGACAAAACGTCTTTACTGTTAGTATTCCAGGACATTCTTACCTGACCTCCAGGCCCGGCGCAGGAAAGCAAAGGCGAATGAGAGAGCTGCCCTGGAGCCGACTCTGGCCAGACCTTCAACACCTTTGCTGGCTGGACGAGGGCTGAAATAACAAAACCAAACACACAGGGAATCAGTTAAATGTCCATGTCATCTCTTCAGTGACATTCAAAATAAAATATATTCATTGCTGGGAGACCATAGCCACATCTTGGTTTGCCAAGTAAATGTCATTTGTTGCTTATTGTAAAGGGTTTTGTGCAAGGGATTACCAAAATGAGAGCCAAGTTCTGTGTGTTTGCTGGTTGGTTTGGTCATGCAAATTATCACCATTCCCTCAAAATTACGATAAACACACACTGTCACAAACAGGGTGTGCTGACTTGGCACACATATAAAAACTACAGTAAAAGATAACCATGCAGTCCTGGTAAGAAACTGAAGAAATTCGGATGCGTATGTAAGCAGTAAAAACCTTGAGGACAGATTTTTAAAACAAACCCTACTGAAGTATACAAGTACAAGTTTGGAAGACAAATACAGAGTACAGTAGACTACAAGCAAGTGCAACATAGGTTATGCACACAAGAAGTGCATGTTTGAGAGTGTTTAAGAGGCCTACATAAGGAAAGCTGTGTGCATTTATACACCAAGCTGTAGGGTTTAACTCAAACAAGCATGAACAATCAACATCAGTGTGCTGTACAAACCAGGAGGAAACCATACAGAACTTTGTACTTTGTGACTGTACTCGCTCAATCTATAGATTTACAAGATACCTTGTTCAGCAGCCTGTCAATATACATCTTCAGTAAAACTCAGTGGTCAGTGAACTCTTGCACAGGATTTTTGAGAGATCCATCCATTCATTGTCTATCTGCTTATCTTGTGCAGTGTTGTGAGGGGCTGAAGTCTGTTACAGCACACAATGGGCAAGAGGCTGGGTAAACCCACAACTTGTCCCCAGTCATCACGGGACTGACCACATGCACACTCACATTCACACCTCCAATTCACTTCATCTTTGAACTGTGGGAGACACATGCAGAAACAGGAATAACATGCACATTCCCCAAAGGGCTCAACTGAGCCAACAGATTTGAACCCTGGACCTTCTTGCCATGAGGTGACAGCACCATGCCAGCTTCAAATCATCTCTAGCTTTAGTATTCTTACCTTTTATTGTCAGCAGCAGGGAGTGGTGGGCTGGGTGGCGTCTTCCAGCGGACCTTGTACTTCTCCTCCATCATGCTGTGGCTGAGAGAGATGAGGTAGCGCTCTAGGATGACCAGGCGCTGGCGCAGACGTTGGGCTGACAGGGTGCTTTTGGCCATCTGAGCCGAGAGCTTCTGCTGGTCGTCAACCAGGACCATGAGACAGTCCTTCAACTCAGTCTCATCTGCACACACAAGGAATGTGCAAAGAAAACATTTATTTGTTGTCACAGATAATTACTACTCATAGAAAAACTGTAAAACATGAATATTCAACTTTATTTAGAGCGCAAAATTGTTTAAAATAGAAATAAATAAATTGACCACTCTCATGTCATTTTCTTTATGAACAGACACACCAAATGCATTATAAATGTTTTATTAAGCATATATTATTTATTTATGTTTCAAGTTGTTTCTTCGGCGATTCAAAACCAATTTCTGGCAGCTAAAGTCATCTTAAAATATATGTAAAAATGTAAATGCAGTTTATATTTTAATAAAATCACCAGAAATCTTGAAAGGAAAAGGAAAATCCACAGCACTATGTGTGGCTCTGCTGACACAATGTTCACTGTAAGTTTAGAAAATATTTCATACTACTCATAAGAACTCACATTTTGATTTGACAATCAATTTTAAAATATCAAAAAGCAGATGATACAGGACAAACAAAAAATGTCAACAGTAAAAATCATTTTCGCCATTCTGCAAAGATACTGCTGCTTTTTAATAATTTATGTTGCAATCTCAAACAATATTAAATTTTTAATATTTAACCTTCAAGGTTCTGTACATTATTGTTTACCAATACTAAAAAACAACAATAAAGAAAATATATATCTATCTACAATACGTTTCATTTCATGTCATCATTACGTCACAGCTCTTCATTACACTGCAGAGATGTGTTTTGACAAAGGGTCATGAGACTCTTCAGCATTACTTGTGGCCTTGACTGTTTTTTTTTTTAATGTGAAGAAAAAAAAAATCCCCATATTCAGTATTTTCCCCCCAATGGCCTTCATCACCACAAATCTTTTATTCTGATTTGGTTCATGAGAAAAATGTCTTATTATGTTGCTATACAGCAGCGCTGCAGGGAAGACAAGATGGGCCAAAATAGCAGGTCTGAAATCCACTTAAGCTTTATGTAAGCCAGACTGGCCTGAGGTTGTATGAGCCACAATACAGTCAGCTGTGCATAGCTGTCAGCACAGATATGTATCCCAGTTAGACAAAGTCTCCTACTATTTATTATACATTACGCTTGGCTAAAAAGTAACTTGTACGGGAGAACTACCAAATTCATAAGGGTTGATCAATACTTTATAAAAGATCTAACATGGAGAAGAAAAAAAAATACATCCACTGCAAGGAAGCAGGGTAAATCTGTCATGCGTCCCCTGCATCAACCTGATCTGAAAACAATAGGTTGGGTCTGGGCCCTAACTGCTGACATCAACATGTTCCAGATATCGGACCACTCAATGGAAAAGCAGGAAGTATGCTGTTTGAACTTTAAGCATCAATGACAGAGAACTCGTCCATGTAGTGATCGGGTTACACTCACTGTACAATCAGATCAGTATGTTTTCCTGGCTCAGTCAATTAAAAAAAAAAAAAACAGAGAGAAGCAGCCAATTAGCTACTAGCAAACCCTACATATGCTTGGCATGTCCCCCGACCCCCCCGCCCAAAAGCTTATCTCCCACCACCATAACACCGTCCCACCCAGTCCCTCTAGTAAACACAGCTTGGGTTAGAGACGCTACCCCACGCTGGACCGAAACTGTAACACCTACCAAGATTACACTCCGGAGGGGTAAAAATAACCACTCAAACCTGCAGACTGCAAGTTGTCTTTTCCACACCTCACTTGCCAGCGCATGCATACACCAGCAGGGCCTGACAGACATAAAATTGATAAACAGAGAGGCTGGCCATGTATCAAAATGGTCAGTATCACCGTATCTGGTCGACATTTCAGTGTTGTGAAACTGTCTGCTGACAGCATGGTATTAAGTCATGTACTTGGAAACTGAAGGGTGTAAAATAACAGAGATAATAGATAAAATAAAGAGAAATAAGAGCCACAACAGGAGTAGTAGTGCGTCACAACAAGATATATTGTAGTGCGACACATCAAAACCTTGTTCAGGCAGTGCTCTCACCTGGTTGCCGCCCCCAGTCCCAGGTCTCAATGATGGAGTGATGTACTGATGTTGACGTCTCCTCCTCCTCTTTCTTCTCTTTGTCGTTCGGTTCATCCTTCTTTTGAGTTCCAAAGCAATCAGTGCAATCTTCTGAAAGAGTCAAAAGATATTCTGACATTAACGTTAAAATGCTACCCCCCGGCTCAGGTATCATCCTTTGACAGTGTGTAGAAACGTAGCATGTTGTCCTAAACGAATGGCAGTGAAGTGTAAATGTGTCAGGAACACAGGTGGTAAATGAATGCAGTAATCTCACAGTGCCATACCTGGGTGAGCTGATTCTTCTCCGTTGAATGTTATCTCCTCATCTTTTACCATTTCATTCCACATCTCACTCAATCCCTCTGGAGAGAATGCCCGCTGCAAGAAGAAGGAAGAAATCAACATCACTTACCAAACATAAGTATGTCACAGACAAGCTTTTATCGCATTATGAGGGTTTTATAATTGCAGCTAAAAAAATCCAGGGTGACCAGTGGCTCAGCTTGTTTTTGTGCTACAGTATCAGCTCAGAATGTCTCCTCACACGGCTGCATTTTTGAATAATAATTTCAATGTGTGTTATCTTGCCTGTATATCATTCCTCTTTGAATTCTTCCATCTGTTTCATTTGATGAAAGAAATCTGTTGTGCAGTTTCATAACCCAGCTAAGGAAATGAATACTGACTAAACTAATATCAATAGTAAGTGAATGATTAAGACTTCAAAATAGCTGCATCATCTCCTAGTTTCCAACTGAATCAAGGAAACATCTGTAGTAAAGTTTGGGTCATCAGCCTGGTAGTAAACCATTGACGCACAGCTTTGCTTTGCTAAGAAATACACACAGATGGAAAGCCAACTCTTGCTTTCAAGGAATGTAATGTCTCGAATGTCAAAAACATGTTAGCTCAACAGACACAGCTGGACACCAGACCAGATACACAACACTAAAGCTGCCTTAAGCACCGGAGAGAGCTCTAACGATGAGAAAACTTGACACCCTTCTCCAATTTTAGTCCTGGTTTGGTAGTCCAAACCCATTTTCAAGTTCAGGGTGAGTCCAGACAAGCTTCAATTTAGGAAGGAGAAGCAGACAGCTCGCTGCACTGCCCATTTTGTAATATGAGACAGTCGAGTCAGTTTCTTGTGTCACCATCTTCTCTAAATCCATCCTATATTAACACGCTTTATAATTACTACCAACATGAGGTTGTTTTCACAACATAGACCTTTAAAAAAAAATACATTTTCCCTTAATTTACTGTATTATTAAAGGTTACACCTCTTTTCAGAAGCACACATGGAAAACAATAATCATCTGTGCAAAAGGCTTGATACAGCTTGCAGGTCAGTGGATTCAGATATGCCTGAAGAGATCTGTTGTGTCAGGTTATTGCAACAAATGTAGCCCCTATAGTTCAACTCTATGTTTGACTCTGACTGTGTTATGATAGCAGAAGTCTGGATGTTTTTGCTGAATAGTTCTGAGATAGTGATAGATGTGACTCATTTAATCGATTCAGAAAAGAAGAATTGAATCGACATTCACCATCAGAGAGGAGGCAACATTTAGAGGTTTTGCAGTAGTCATATGTGACTGAGCCCACACAGTATCACGCTGTACTTTTAATCTGGAAAAGTATATATTTTCCTGGGATCCTCTTCTTTACTTGGGTACACATACCTGTAAGTCTATCTTCAGCCATTTGTCATGAAATCTCAGCTGAGCATCGAGGGTAAAAGATGGAGAAGGCATCTTCCCCTCTCCTCTCCTGGCTGCAAACGCAGCCAACCTGCAAGATAAAGAGATGAAAAGCTGTGTTACTAATACAAGTCAAACTTACAACGTCACCATTAGAGAAGAATCATAGTTACACAATTATATACCTAATAGTGTGAGGTTGGTTGACATCAGCATGCACTTATCATAGCATGTTTCCAGTTTGCTTTGAATTGCCACAAATGTCAACATCTATGTTTTACAATGGAAACTTACACTAACATAACCTCAAACTAGTGAACTGGCGGATTTACACAATCAGAGAAACCACAGACAGCTGATATTATAAACCAAATGTAAACAAAAGGGTTGCCCACCACTAATTTCAGAAGCATAGCACTGAACCACTCCCAAATTCAATGACAGGTGTTCAATACACAAGCTGACATGACACAGAAACTATGTTACGTCTAAATGTTGCTGCTTTCCATCATGCATGTTTCAGTTGCGAAGTTAAGTTACACAAACTGCTTTATCATTAGCTAGGTGAGCCATTTCAGTTATATGTGTGATCGTAACTATAATTATATGCTCATAAACTCACTACTATGACTTCATTTACATAAATAACGCTCGGGTTTAGGGCCAGAGATGTACCCTTAACTGTAACGTTAAATGACGTTGGGAGTATTAAAATGCTAGCAAGGGCACAGTCTCTCTTAACGTTGATACCGTAGTTACAACAAGGTTATCATACATGAACTAACATAGACACCACTTCAGCAGTTAATAACATACTGACACAGCATCAGTACGCTCATGAAGCAAAACATATTGCAAGGTAACGTTCACGTTAGCTTGGCGGCTAGGCTAACTAGCTTGCTAACGCTGAACCAGCTCTCATCATCCAGGCAGCGATGAACAAGCTTCTGTGACACTGAACCGAGAGAGGTGCAGCGTTTAGGAAAGTTCAACAACATAACGGATATCTGAATTTTAACGACAGATTTCTAAATTACCTGCGGTCTCTTCTTATGCTATTCTCGTCCCCTCAGCTGCTTTGCTGCATTAACAGGACGTGCATAATGGGCTTGATTGACAGGTCGCGGACTAGGGCACGAGGCATGGAAACAAATTACGTAGTCGTAACTGTGAGAGTCGAAGCGATGGATATGTTTCACCACATCCTGCGGAGGCGGGGTTTCACTGCACTGTGGTCGCTTGGACGGACTCTACTCCGCCCGCTCCTACTGACGGGTTTACTAAACGGGCGCTCCGTCTGTATCCGAGGCGGGACATAGGAGGGGCGGGGTTGGCCTGGAATGAAGGCCGCTAGGGGGCGGTTCGTCTCGAGGAAAAAGTGGGAGTATTTATTTGACAGTCAGGGCTGGCACTAAAACACTTAGTGGCCCCCCTCCGAAAAATTAGATAAATAGATGAATACATGTGCAGCAATGGTTCTGAAGACAGAATGATGCAATATTAACAATATTTACTAAAACAAAACTAATTACAATATGTTACTAAAAAACATGTCAAAATCAACAAAAACACAAGAACAACATGCAAAATTCACAAAGGGGAATCATAAATAGACAATATAGAATTTAAGTATAAATATAATTTAAATAGATCTTGAAACAGAACTGAAATGTACTTTGTTTGGAGACACAATATACACAAAAGATTCATGAGTAATAGCCAACACAGATACAAATACAGTCTCAAAATGTGTAGATTCTTTTGAAACAAATACACAACTAATAACTACAACCTCTCACATGACATAAATTAAAACCAAAACATATCAATGCCCTGGGCAGGCACCACAAAGCCAGTGCACATGATAGGGGCACTGGGAGCATGTTAACTGCAGCTCATTCCAGTGCATAGTGAAACTGGCCCCCTATGCAGTTGCCTACATCGCCCACAGCTAGGACCGGGCCTGTTGACAGGTTACATATTTTATATAATTTTATGTGTTATTCAGTTATAGTGATTATTATTTTCAAATGTGTTTGAATGTCTTTTTAAAATCATTACCATGCTTTGGAAACAAATGTAACATTTCATGTCAATAAAGCCAAAAAAAAAAGAAAAAAGAATGGGATGTTTTTGAATTGAATATTGTTTAATCTGGCTGTATAATTTGGCTTCACTTATGGTTTTATCTGAGCGTTTTGAGCATGGCTATATACTTGTGTACTCTTGTTATTTTCTCTATTAAATGTAATATGTTTTTAATGCTGTAGCACTCTGACATTCACTGTGAATGAAAAGTACAATACAAATTAAATGCATTGTTGTCACTATTATTATTATTACACAGTCATCAGAAATGTGGGTTCCTTGTCTAGTGTTTTTTGTTCCTATGAAAAGCAACACACCTGGGATCACCTTCCCCCATTGTCCACCTGGTTTAGTCTTCTGGATGTAGAACAATATTTTAAAAGGCAGATTAGCCAAATAGCTAAATCTGTTAACTCAAAATGTAATCAGTATTATTTCAGCAACCTAACCTAGACAGATTACTGAATGTGACAGAGGCCCAGTTGTCAGGGGACCAGTATGCCCAACCCCATGTGTGAAGATATCTCATTACAGACAGATACAGTAACATTTCCTTTTGACAAAATGAACAAATGGCATCAACATTTACTTTAATATTATGCTATCATGTCACATCAAGAAGGAGTGTTTATAACACTGAGGTTTCATGCAGAAAGTTAAGTTGGGGTTCAAGTTGTGTGAAGTTCAGTTAGGCTCAGAGTGACACTATACCATATGAGTTCCACATATTTGCTGGAAAAACTATATAACTCTGTTCATTTGGTGTCTTGCTCAAGGAGACTCTAGCAGCAAGGCGGACGCATGGGGAGAGATGTAAGAGTGTATATTCAGCTCAGTTCATACTGTGTTAGCTCAAGGGGATATTTTTGCTTCATCAGTCAGGAGGAAGACTGTAGGCAGCATTCCAGGATTAATAGCACAAAAGAGCACAGTGTGGTAGATGTTGTTTTAATGTGTTATCATTGAGATGGGTTTACAGTGAGATCTTGAGTCGCATTTAATTGATTAAAATGAATATATATGGATTGGCAATAATCAAAGAAGCTTTTCTATAAGTCGAAAATTTCAGAGGTGAAGAAAACATGCGCCTTGTATCAAACTGGATCTCATAGCAAAGGGGTATTTGCTGTTGAGACACCTTATTTGGTGTAAAAAGTGCCAAGCATGAGGGCTGCTGCAGCCGGGTGCCCCATAGAACGGCGCATGCGCAGTGTCACACTTCCCAATCCAAACAGTAACGGTGGGTTGTTGACTCTCAGTCATTCTGCTGTTGAACCAAATGAACTATAACCAGAAATGGCGTTTGACTCGGAACTAAACGCTGTCTCCTCGTTGCCAGTTGCTGGAATAGTAATAGCAGTAATATCAAGTTTCATCAACGGGTCGACATTTGTGCTGCAAAAGAAGGGAATATTACGCTCCCGCGACAGAGGTAGACTGAAACAGCAGATAAGTAGACCAACACAACATTTTCTTAAACAATGCTTATGTGAGAAGAAGTAGTAGAAGCATATCAATGATATCATGAAGTCGAGTAAAGCCCCACAAACTAAACTCTTCCTGTATTTTCTCCAGGAGGGTCGTACCTCGGGGATGCCGTGTGGTGGAGTGGCACACTGGCCAGTGAGTATAGCGCCATCAATTGACTCGGTCTGGATGTACATTCAATAAGAAATCAGCTTCATCATTAACAGAACCTTATATTTCGTGCATCTTTAAGGTAAAATGTAACAATGTAACGCTAACAGTCTGAACAAATGTACAATATGTGTATAATATTAACAAATGTGTCAAAAAATGTGTTTATGAATCTCATTAAGTGATCGTTGGTCAAATTGGGAATTTCCTGGCGTACAATGTGGCCCCTGCTGTGATAGTTACACCTCTAGGAGCCCTTGGAGTGTTATTTGGGTAAGTTTAAGACAGAATTGGATTCTCTTACATTGCTTTTATTAAGCGTTTAGCTTGACATTGTGATATATGGTTTGTCTAGACGAGAAACATCATTACATACAGCAACAGCATTTAAGACTTTAATCAGAATCTGTAAGTCACAGGCATTGGATTTTTTTTGCTTTATAGTTTATTTTTTTTAAAAAAATCCTATTTAATTTGTTTAAAACAAAACGAGAATGTGATTTGTCATTTTAGTGTTGGACAGTGAGTGGACAGGTTTGATACCTCAAACGCTGTAAAGTTATGGTTAATTATCAATCTTTTTCACTGTCATTTTAAAAACTAAAATTATTCATTTTTAATACAATTTTGTTGCCAAGACATTAGGTTTAGTTTAGTTTATTTGTTTGACACAAAAAACATAATTCATTGCAGGGGTACAAAGGATTGTGCAGGTGAGATAAAAAAAAAAAAACCCTAAAGAATTGAAGACAAAAAAAAGAAAAACTGAAGCCTATCAAAGGAGAAAAAATATCAATACATGAGCACAAACAGAAGAAAAAAAATGAAAGCCATCATGAAGTGTTTTAACCTCATTGTGTCACTGTATCATTTCACATCAGCAAGCAGAAACGTGCTTAGTGAAGACATAAAACTGTTTGTATAAATACCTTCAGGACTATGAATTGCCTTGGGTGTGTTGATAAAAGAGGCTTTTTGTGTGATGCAGGGCTGTGCTGGCCTCTTGGATCTTGGATGAGCATTTAAATATCCTGGGGAAGCTTGGCTGTGTTTTATGTTGCTGCGGCTCTGTTGTGCTCATCATTCATGCCCCTAAAGCAGAGACTGTAACGTCGAGTCAGGAGCTAGAGGAGAGGATATCGGACCCAGGTGACTAAGTCAAGGGTTTTTTTTGCCTTTAGTTTACTTTAGTAACTGATAAATGTGGAATTATTAAAGATGAAGTACACTGTAGAGGTGCAAGCAGACAAGTAGTCCATGTGCAATCCAAGTAATATCAGTTCTTTCATTTTTATATTACTAAGTCAAAGTAAACATCTTTTACATATATAATCGAATGCTCTTATAAATGAAGATATCACTAAAAATGTCCATTCTCATCCTGCAGTGTTTGTAATTTATGCTCTCTTGGTGGTCCTGATGCTGGTCGTGCTAATCGTGTGGATGGCTCCAGCTCACGGCACATCAAACATCATGGTGTACGTCGCCATATGTTCCCTCTTGGGAAGCTTCACAGTTCCGAGCAGCAAAGGACTTGGCCTGGCAGCACAAGACGTCTTTGGTGAAGGGCCTTCAAGCAGCAGAGCGCTGGCTCTCTTCCTGGGCTTGCTGGGAACACTGGCTGTCAGCATCTTTATACAGTTCTACTTCATCAATAAGGCCTTGGAGTCCTTCAGCTCCAACGTGTTCGAAGCCGTTTACTACGTGACGTTCACATCCACCGTGATTCTTGCTTCTGCTCTTCTCTTCAAAGAATGGACTGCACTAACTTTAACTGACAGCCTTGCCATGCTTTGTGGTCTGACAACAGTGTGCGTCGGGGTGGTTTTACTCCGCATATCCCAGGAGGCCTCGCTTACTTGGAAGCAGAAGGGCTTACGGGAAAAGACAGACTGATTCACATGCCTTTTCATAATTATATGACTTTTGTGCCATTCTGCATTTTTTTATAACACAGAGCCTATACTTGAATGACCAAAGTTACAATGTGTTTATATAACTGGTTTGACTTCACATTTACTTGAATCTTATTGCAGTTTCTAATGAAACAGTTCTTAGTTACTGTGTAACCCACTAACATAAGTCTTTTTTTTTTCTTTCCTTCTTTAATTACATTTATACTCGTGAGTACAACTGCCACATGACCTCTCACAGCTTTTAAACAGCATACTCAAATACAGGCCGGGGAACAATTAATTTGTCAACTTCATGTTTTTACTCATTTCAAATAGACAATGTTCCTCTCAAGGGTTTAATAGGCCTCTTGAATGGTCTCCCTTTCTCCCAATGCAAGGCTGTCTCAATGTAGAATCACCTACACTTTAACTTATTCATTGAGTCTCTGAATTATTCAGTGTAATTTCAGTTGCAGTCACTTTAGTGCAGGACTTGTTTAGCAGATGAGTATCAATAATGACTGGGTGTTTTGGTCTAATGGGAAAATTTATAAAGCTGATATACCAAAAAAAAAAAAAAAAAAAAAAAAAAATCAGCTGTCTCACCATAAATCTTAAATTGTTTTGTCCAACTAAAGAGTGTAAGACACTGTTCTTACCAGATGTTTGATAAGTATTGATTTCCAAATAATAAAACTAAATCATAGTAGTTATATGTCAGCATTCCCTGAAAAATATTTTGGCTTTGCCTGTCCTCGTACAATGATTTTCTAGAGATCTTTAATAGACTTTCAGGTTTCTGGGGTAAGAACATCACAAAGAGATGCTGAAGATAAGGGCTGCAACTCGCCTTAAGTTTTCTCCATTGATTAATCTTTGATTAATTTGCCAATGATCTTTATCGAATTCTAGTCTGAAAAATGTCCATTATAATTTCTCAGAGCCCAAAGTGCCTCATTTTATTTTACCAACTGCCCACAACTCAAATATATTCAATTTACTGTCATAGATGATAAAGAAAAGCAGAAAACCCTCACATTGTAAAAGCTGAAACCAAGAGCTAACAGTTTAAATATTATGAATTGCAATCTCCAGTTTCCCAATGATACCTGCTGAATTTAAGACATTTTCTGTTAGACTAGAAAGCAGATTTAAAATAAATGCTTCCTTTAAATTATTTACTGAAACTTTGGGATACATAGGATTAAACTAAAGTTTTGGTTGTTGTGATGTTGTAGTCCTTATTATCAGTACTGTACATGATTTGCTTTTTAATAAACAAGGATTTTTAAGTCATACTACTACCTATAACTTTTGTGTTTTTATAAGTTATTGTGCATACATAACTCCAATAAAAAATCGTGTGATAAATACTACAAGAGTCGACTTTACATTGAGGTGCAGTATTTTATCTGAGAGATGAACATGCTGGACTTCTGCCTGCGGAGGGCACACAGCTCATCGGTCGCATCCCCGGTGATAAGCGGAAGAAGAGGCTCGCAGTGCGGCAGTCGTCCAGCGGAGTCGGTGTTGATAGGATGCGGAGAGCAGTATGTGATGGTTAGCCTCAGAGCCAGGAAGCAGCCGAGCTACTAGCCAACCTCCAGCTGCTACCGGAGTCTTCTTTTTGGGGGCAAAACCAAGCAGCTTTTGGACAGGTATTTAACTCACATTATTACTTCTCAAACCTCGCAAACAACCAGACACTCAGATTCTTAGTTAATGCTGATTGACTTCGCTAGCCAGCCAGCTAGCCGCCGCGCTAATAAGGAGGCTAATGTGGCTAACGAGCATATATAGTAGCTAGCAATTAGCTACTCGCAAAGTTATTGAAATGTACAATGTTGCCATAGTCACTGCTACTGTCTGAGTATAGCCTAGAGCAGTGTACTGACATATAATAGCCGGGTAATTATAAAACTACAACCCCGTTAGAGGGCGACTTTGGCTTCAGGCTAGCTCGTTAGCTGCACCTAGCGTGCCCAGGTTAACATTAACCTCATTGGTTGTAACTTCCTGAATTCCTGTCTTGACATGTGGATATTGACATAGCAGGGGAGCGTCCCAAGGCGTCAGTGTTATATACATACAACACCCAGCAATAACCGGCTATCTATACAACAGTCACTCCTGTGCGTTTGTTTGGGAACAGCTGCTAGTGAAATTAGATGCACCTAAATGTGCTGTTACTCATGGATTCTTACTACTCATCAAGTTATGGTTTACCAGCCTGTACTGTCTCCTGTGGAAACGGTAAGGCATTGTTGTTAAATTGATGTTAAAGACCCGACTTTCTGACTTTCCACAGCAGCTTATGAATGCCTTGTTGTGTTTCATGTGCTCTGCTCTCAGGTGTGTGGGCTGGCCAGAACTGCACTTTTGGTCAGCATCTGCACTGTTTGGTCGTAAATGTGACAGACCACACCAACACATCCAGCCTCACTATGGGTCAGGACAGGGGGAAGTATGATTTCTACATCGGTCTGGGATTGGCCATCAGCTCTAGCATCTTCATCGGAGGCAGTTTTATCCTCAAGAAGAAAGGACTTCTGAGGTTGGCGAGGAAGGGATCCATGCGGGCAGGTAATAACCTTCATGACCACCAAAGAACAAATGCTCCAACTTTGTCAGCTAAGTTGAGACACTCCCTGCTCTACTTGTGCAACACCAAAAGCCAGCTATGAAGTCGAACCAGTGGGGACTGCCAATTAGCACACCTTATTACACCTTCCTTACATTTCAGGCTTGCCCAGTTCTGCTCACGTGTTGGTGTTTGTGTGTGTGTGTTTGAGTTATCAGCACTTTCTTAACACCTAGTAATCATTAACTAGGATAATTATATCATTCAGACTTAACTGACACTCAAGTTCTATCAGTCATATAAGTTCACATGTTTTAAAATATGTATTCTTTGCTCCTCAGGCCAGGGTGGTCATGCATATCTAAAAGAATGGCTGTGGTGGGCTGGTTTATTATCAAGTAAGTGATAACACTCTATGTAGTTGAATTAAATTAACTTTTGTTTTTTCAGCATCTTTTTAACTGTTGAAATATATCAATTAAAATGTAGTTGAAACCATTATATGCAATCTGTACATCCAAAAAACTGATGCTGACAACCAGCTGTAATTCAGTTTAAACCTAGACTCCTACATGTTGTTTGACTTGCAAATTTCCAAACCCAGGTTTACATGGAAGGATGTCTTTGTACTCTGTGTTGCAACCCACTTAAACCTTAGGCAGTATTTCAGTGTTTACAAATACCTCTGCCTCCATTACAACATTAACTTTGCGCTTCTGTCCTTTATAGTGGGGGCTGGGGAAGCAGCCAACTTCGCAGCATATGCTTTCGCTCCTGCTACTCTCGTCACTCCACTGGGAGCCCTCAGTGTGCTTGTCAGGTACAGATTACTCACTGCATGAACTAGGCAGTTAAGCCTTGTCTGAAAGTACATTTCCCTCATATTTGTATCTAAATTTGTGGAGTGCAGTCACTGTGGCTGACCATTCTTTAAATGTATTACGTTGCAGTGCGGTGCTTTCATCGTATTTCCTGACAGAGCGGTTAAACCTGCATGGGAAGCTTGGTTGCCTGCTCAGCATCCTGGGCTCCACCACCATGGTAATTCATGCTCCACAAGAGGAAGAGATCAGCAGCCTTGAGCATATGGCCAGAAAACTGGTTGACCCAGGTAAACAACCGACTAAACATCAGAGATCCTGTCCAAATATATTTGCTTTACCTAGTTTAACCTCTTTGCCACACTTCATAACTTAAAGTATTGAAAGGTGGAAGTGAAATACATGAAATATAGCTGTTCCGTATCAGAGTGTTTGTTTAAGACCAAATATTACCAATAAGTTCATATTTTATTCTTTTAAATTCATGTGAAGCCCAACTTGACACCCGCTTCCTCCCTTTTTCTTCTAGGGTTTTTCGTCTTTGCCACTCTTGTCATCATTGTGGCTCTCATCTTTATATTTGTTGTGGGTCCCCGCCACGGTCAGACCAATATCCTTGTGTACATCACCATCTGCTCAGTAATTGGGGCACTATCAGTGTCCTGCGTCAAAGGACTGGGCATTGCCATCAAGGAAGCAATCGCTGGGAAAAACATAGTTAGCAACCCGCTGGCATGGATCCTGCTTTTGGGTCTGGTGGCCTGCGTGAGCACTCAGATCAACTACTTGAACAAGGCTCTGGACATATTCAACACGTCCCTGGTGACTCCCATCTACTACGTGTTCTTCACTACATCTGTGCTCACCTGCTCCGCCATCCTCTTCAAGGAGTGGGAGCACATGGGCACGGACGACGTGATCGGCACCCTCAGTGGCTTCCTCACAATCATCGTGGGCATCTTCCTGCTCCATGCCTTCAAAGACATTAGCGTTAGCTTGGCTACTCTTGCTGTTTCCATGAGGAAGGAAGAACGGGCCTTTCCTGCGGCCAACGGCATGGCGTCTCACAGTACCTATGAACTACTACATAATGAGTCCACTGAGGACTTGGAGGACAGAGAAATGGGTTTGCCTTTCGATAGTGTTTCCAGAAGAAATGGGGCGATGACTTCTTCATAGGATGATCATGGAACTTTTTGCAGCCCCCTAATGACTCACCAACCATGGGATTGTTATAGGCACGGTGTATGAAAACAATAAGACAATCACCTGAAAGGGGGAAGTGACTCGGACAGACCAGTGGATTGTACTTAATGTTTTAATTTGCCTTACTTTTCTCAGAATATGACCCGGTCGTATTCAGTTAGTTAGAACTTTATTTCATTCCTCTGTAGCGCTGTAAATATGTTTTTTTTTAAAGAAATGTTTTGTTATATGTACATGCATATTCATGCACTGACTTACTTTATATAAATCAAATGTTTTAATATATATTCTATATGAGGTCCTGCTAAAAATGACTACATTTAAAAGGACTGTCACTATGATTTGAATTCTCGTGATACTTGAAAGTAACAACTATTTTGGTTGGAGGTCATTCCGAACTTTTTTTTGTAGTGTTTACATGAAAAGTTCTCGAGATGAACCAACAGATTTGTTACATATTTATTGAATTAAAATGATTAAAACATTCGAAACACAAGGCACAGTGAATAAATGCTTAACATGAGTATGAGCTTTGTTACATTTCCATTTCCTTTAAAATGTTTAGCATGCATGTTGAACAATATAGAAAATACAAATTTACCTTCACCCCCACTTAATAGGTTACTGTTCACCCTTAATATTCCACCACTGCAAAACCTTAAATATTTCTGATAAAAACTAATTTCCCCTCCCTGATCTATAGCTTTCTGCAAGTATAAAACAAAGAATAGTTCATCCGAAAAAGGGGGAAATATCTATTAATTTCCAATAAGGCACAAGTGAATACAAAAACAACTTATTCTGACAAATGTGGCCCAACTTCCTTACATTTAATGGTCCTTTGCTACTAAAGACCTAAAGTAAATGAAGAGGAATATTTGTGGATAGTCTGGTAATGCTGACAGTGTTTGGAACTTCACGCTGGTCTGCAGTATCGACGGTGGCTGCAGCACCTCAGCTGCTGGCAAGTGACTGGTGTATTGGTGGCTGGAAGCATCGGACGTGTTCCACCGGCATGTTCTCTCCATCTCCGGACTTCAGGTACTTGTTCAGGATGGCAAAAATCTCATTGTTAAGGACTTGGAATTTACGGATTCTGTCCACCATCTTCTTCAGTGGCTAAAGAGAAAAAGAACAAAGTTTGTGTCATTTAATTGTACTTAAGTTTTTTTTTAAATGGCTGGCCAGGGTTCTATGTATTAACTTCTTATGGATTCTGGACTTTTAAGAGATAGTTTAACATTTTAGGAAGTACACTTATTGGCTTTCTTGCCAAGAGTTAAATAAGAAGATCAATACCACTCTCATTCATATTTAGCATCAATCTTCTCATCTGTCAACAAGAAAGAAAAGTGTAATTCCTAAAAAGTTAAAACATTTTTAAAACTATATCCCCTGTGTGTTTGTTCTGTGTACAGCTGAGAACTGATAGCAGGTTTTTACCAAACATTTCATGAACTAAAGTTGACAACTCAGGGCTCAATATTTGTGGAATGCATTGCTTAAAAATTCCTGTGCTCATTTTCTTATTTTACTTTACAAAACGACCAACTCGGAGGTAATACTACTGGAAGGAACAATGTGAACTCAGTGCCACTTATTCACAGCGAGCACTTCCAGTCAGCCACACAGCGAAAAAATCTGCCCAGTCTGAACTTATTTGAGAGAGAAACAGTCCAGAAATAAGCACTTGTGTATCAGATTCGTATCATATATCAATATATTAAATGGAATGGTTCAAAATAATGTGATACAGCTGATATGAAGTGATAAACACACTCTAGTTCCAATTTGAAATCCCCAATTCTATAATAAAGTCGAAAAACATGAAATTTAACAATAAACATCAGCGGATTGTGAGAAAGCTGATATGCTCTGTTTCCCCTCTGCTCAATGACATTAAATATGAGGGTAATGACAATTAGAAAATGTAACATATCAAGTCTGTCGCCTGATCAAGTGACATTTTAGAGGCTGTGTGTCAGCACTGCTATTCCCTCGTCTCTCCGACTCACCACACTCTTGATGATCTCATCCTTTCCGTCGTGCTTCTGCACCTTGAGAAGGTGGTAGCTGAAGTCGAGAATGTCAAAGCGTCTCTGCTGTCCCAGTAGGGCGATGATCATGCAGCCCGCCCAGTGGAGGCCGTCCCCGAAGCACTGCCTGGAAAAGAGGAATGGCGTGCATGAGTAAAGACGTGGCAATGACAAATGACATGTGGTGAGAGTCTGTGGTTTTCTGCTGCACTCACTCCACTGTGAACTCGTGGGCTCCTACAGGGATGCAGTACACAAACTGCATGGCACTCCAGAGACGGTGGAACTCCACGCACTCGTCGACGTGCATCACGCCGTTGCTGGGCAGAGGGCCGCGCCAGATGGGGTCTTCCAGGAAACCGCGTACACGTGTGAGGATGACCTCGAACATGGACAAACCGCAGCACAGCCTCTCTTTGGTTAGAAGGTCGCCCTCACGAGCGATGGCGATTTGCTGAAAGAAAAGTGAAGCAGGAGACATGTAGAAGGATTCAAGTCACAAATACTGAACCTTACTCGGTTAAAATCTTTTACTTGTAAGATCATATAACAACGCTGATTGTGTTGACGGCTTCCTGTCCTGGTATATTTGGACATGTCATACCTGTGGGGTGCCGAGGCGCTCAATCAGTGGAACCAGATGCAGCGCTGTGTATTTGGCTTCCAAGCGCTTCATCTTGGCATCAAGGCGCTCCCCCTCTGCATTATGAGGAAGAGAAATGTGTAAGAGCATATCTGGTGATATTCTATATTTGTATATTTGTCAACAAATCCCCTTAAAAAAAGACCAAAACCAAAAATGTATTTAGCCAAAGTGTCCAAAGCCTGATGTAGATTATTCTTCTGTGTCATAAAGCTGCATTGTTGACCAAAAACTGTTTAAAACACATCAATGCACAGCACTGTTGCCCTGGGTGACCTGTTCCGTCATTACCATAAACACGGGCACTGTGGTTTATCTTGACTCAATCCCACATACACAGTCATGCTGCTGTAAAAAAAATACTGGCGCAGCAAATGTGTATTAATCCATGGCTGAAAACAGTCCCCAACAAATGAACTATTTACTCCCTTTTGAGTAACATTTGCTAAAAACTACAGTGACCAGCTGTTTTAGGAAATTATTTTATCTTTTCTAAATGTGAAAGTATATATTCATGACCTGTTTTTTAAGATTTACATCTTCAGTATGAACCAATAGCATGTGGGCTGTGATTCACAAACAGGATCAGGAAGTCAGAAAGTTGATTTTGGGATGTGTCTGCAATCAACTAATTTACTTCTTCCTTTACTTGATACTTGTCAATCATCATCATCGATTGTTAATTTTTGCATCTAAAAACTGTGGTGCCTTGAACTGTGGGATTAGCAGAAAGTAGTGTACATGCCATATATACTAACTCTTGACATTAAATTGTGGGAATTTTTACAGTATTATAGAAAATATATGAACTAACACACCTAGAATTTGGACATTCAAATAAAATGGCAGACAGACAATATAGTGCACTAGACAGCAAATAGGGAGTGATTTCAGACAGCCTCGCAGCCTTAGGTGTTTTTCATGGAATTTGTTGACAGACTTTTCTCCTTATAAATGATGTTTTTCTTGTATTTACCTTTGACATGGACTCTGGGAAGAATGTTCTGGAAAGGTGCAGCATGCAGCAAATCACAAACTTCTTCCTGTGACTGGGAGGAAGATACAGCAGAGATTATAATTCCCATCTATCCTCGTTAATACCAGAAGACTTGTGTACAGACACCTGATGATTGTATCATGGATGTGATGTCAGTGCTTGACTAAGGATGGCACTCATAAACTACAGCATTAAATTCTGTATTTTACAAATGATGACCAAGAAGTATTTGTTAATCTGCAGGTATAATCTAAATAAGGTGTTGCTAGACTGTGACGCATACCAGACTCTGCTCGCTCAGCAGACAGAAGAGGAGGGCATTGCCCACTTCCCTCAGGTTCTGGAAACACACCGTCTTGAGCTCGGCGTACTCAACAATGTCCTTCAGCTGGTGGTGAAAGAACTCCAGGATACCTGAAAGGAAATACAGCCCAATTATCTAATCTTCCAACCTCATTTCATTTCTGTCACAGTTTAATAGCCCTCACCTGTCCATCGCAGCAGTAGGTATACCCTATTCAGTTAATAAGCACATGCACTGCTGATGTGGCAGCATGGCGAATTTTATTAGATGCCAGTTCTCTGTGTAAAATGAAGGCACTCAGTGTGACTCATTCCTGACTGTTCTCCTGCAGTTTTCTCCTCTGATTTAGAAAAAGCTGAATAGAAACAAATTGAGCCAAGCAAGTATAAACCATGGTATTTGTTCAGCTACTTCATGGTGATTTGATGCCACGTTATTTGCTGTAGCTCTAGTTTATAGTCTCCCCAATGTCCGAAAGCTTCAATTAAAACATTTCGCTTGGTGGCTGCAAAGCTCGGTCCTTTTAACTGGAGTGGTGCCTCCTCCCGGCTCACAGCATCTGTGGGACATTTTTGTGACCAATTCTTTTTGTAGTTTTTCAGAACTCTACTGTAGTTAACAGACAGAGTGAGATCAAAATAAATGTTTGCACATTTCTTCAGGGAATTCAAATGGGAGCTGCCAATAAACGTGGAATTAAAGAAAAAAATCCTTTTATTTTTTCTCTTTTTAAATTCAAATTAGATCAATAAACTGATTCATGTTAAATATATGCAGAGGTCAAATTTCCACTGACCTGGGGAGCCATACTCGTGGCGGGGAAGTCGGCAGATCTTGGGCATCACCTCCATCAGGGTCTTCACATACTGCATTATAGTACCCTGAAGCTATACACGAGAAGGAGAGCATTAACCTGAAGCGCGTATGATTAATCATTCAAGACACAAGAGAAACACATACAAACTGAACCAACAAATATTCACATTTCTCTACTGTGTATTTGGTAGCGATGACATCACTCTGATTCATAACTAACAAAGAGAGCATCCTCTTTCAACCCCTCCACACAGTGACATCCTCTGTTTTGCAACAGCAGTTCTAATTATGCCTCCCACACACTCTTACCGATTACTGTCCCACTCACCAGGCTTTTAACGACCTTCAGCAGCTCCTCCATCACCACAGCGATGCCTTGGTAGCCCAGAAGTCTGCACATGACCTTGATGTGCGGGGGACCCACGAAGTTCCTGTATGAGCTAAATATGCTGCTGTACGCCAGGTTCAAGGTCTACATTCAGAGGAGGAAAGGTGAGGACAAGTTCAACTCAGAGCATCAGCACTTTTTTAATTACTTAAATAAACACTGTAATTTTCAATCATCCATGATGCATCAGGGAGTGAGGATGAGTATTTGAAAGACAAATGACAAACAGATTGTGTTTTCTGTTAAAGCCACTGCTCACTACTATCCTCTCCCTCATGACCAAATGGGTTCTGAAGATAAATTCAGCCCCCATGAGTCTACTGGTGGCTACAGCAGGGCTGACTCACAGTGAACACTTTCAACACATTATCACCACAGGACACACCAAAAAACATTTTATGTTTGGGAAATCAAACGAAATACGTTTAACACACATTAGCACCCTGTAGAGGCTGCGACGCTCAAGAAACCCCCACTATACAGAAAGTACTGGGACAGAATGTACAACATCCAGATAATTTTGTAATTCTTAGCGCTAGTGTGGATAAAAATGTCAATATTCTGCTACATGGGATAATTTATTAAAAATGGATAATCACGTCAGTGGCATGATTGTAGTTTGAGATATTTTCTGTGCAAAATGAGACTTTGACCTCAGGTGGTGCTAGAGAAAAGCTAATGGAGACATTTTATACATGAAGTTCAGTTTTATTTACCACAAGAAATACTACTCAGTCTCTAAAAACTGTTGCATAATGTCTTCTGTGGCTCTGGAGGGAGCTTTCCAAAGTTTGAAACAAGACTAAGAGTCTACAGCCAATGAAATGCTAACATGCTGAGGTTTAGGAGGTACAATGTTTATGTAACGTTTATCATGTTCACCATCTTAGTTTAGTGTGTTAGCATGTTAACATTTGCTAATTTACCCTGAACACAAACGTACAACTGAGGCTGATGGGATTGACATAATGTTTGCAGTTGTTTGGTCATAAACAAAAGAATAAAAGTCAGGAGATCATCAAAGTCAAGAGGTTAGTTAGGATTCATCCTCTGGTGACCAAGAATGTCTACAAAATTTCATAGCAATCCATACAATAGTTGAGACATTTCAGTCAAGACCAATGTGGTAGAACAACTGACCGACCAACATCACTATTCCACTAACCTGGCAAAACAAGTCCTAACATGACATCCTCAATAAAAACGGGTTAATCACTTTAAATTTAATGGCAACCTCCCTGGTAGATTATGAGATATATTGTGTGCAAAACTGAGATTTTGGCCTGAAAGAGGCCCAAGAGGAAAACTCATGGAGTGTCAAAGAAGCAATGGATACATTTCACAGCTTTCTGACATATTTTGGAAAAAGGACGTTTCTGAAAATGTCAGTGTAAGAGGATCACCAGAAACATCAGGAGTCATCCTCTGGGGAAGATGAATATCCCACAGTAAATTTCATGACAATCTGGCCAGCATTGTTAAGAGATTTTGCTCTGGACCAAATGGTTTGACAGATGGAGAAACAAAATTTCAGCTCCCACCTCTCCTGACAGAAGGCACACTGCATTGCTAGTTTTCCGGATTGAAAACCATGGCATTCACCAAAGTGTTGCTCAAGGGTTTATGACTGATTAATCTCACCAGATGAAATATCAAGGCATATCAGATAATTTTTATAAAAAACCAATTGATAAATAATAAGCCATTTGGATGTTGAACTGTTTCAACCCGATGCACTCTTTTCTAACATTCACTGCTGGAGATTTCAGCTCCCTCTCTCCCCTGTCGGCAGAGAGTTGAAGTCGCTGCTCTAATCCAGCAGCACTCCCACTAGTGTGGCAGCAGTGGAGACAAGGACACAACGATCTCTGGTCCACTCCTGAGGTTGAAAACCTACACAGCAGCAGCCTCCAGCATCAGAGCTGTTGATACAGTGACAGTGGAATAGATGCTAATATGACTCATGGGTAGCTGGAGCGCAGGATAATCTGAACACGTCAGGCACTACAGATTGGTATGTTCAACAAATACTGGCACCGTTTTCCCGGTAAGTCTTCCCTCCAATCATGCTTTGAATGGATGACCACTAATGACTATCTTAACATGGTTTATTACAATATAGACCAGTATGTTTTGTTGCTATGGGTTACTGCTGGTGCAACAAAAAAAACCTGTGAAAGGACGCATTTACTGAAATTAATTAGTGGAAAAAATAGAAGTATCTCTTAAGTGACTTGTGCTTTTTAACTCACATGTAAGCACTCTGGTTTGGTTTAAACTAAGAATTCTACAACGGACTTAAAACCTATTGTTCTTGTGAGACTATCTGTATCTGAAAAATGTATCTGCCTTATTAATTTCCATGATGGCTTAGTTAGAAAACCCTGTTGAAAAATAAGGACCATTTACTTTGAATGTGCACCACACCCACTCTGCATTACTTCATACGGGAGGAGGCAAAACTTGCATTATTATTATCATTTCACACCACTACTTGACGTATGACTTAGCTCATAACTGAGCTATTATTTTGTATTCCATAGTAGAAAAAGCTAAGTTTCAATAGATATTACAAATAATGCTCAAATCAAAGCTAAAACCACTCCGTTCAAACCTTTTAACTGCTCTTCAAGGTCAACAGATCGTCACCTTTCCTGTAACAGGTGACTTAACACCACAGATGAGCCTCGTCACAAATCATTCTGCATTATGTAATTTGCCGAACATCTGTACGTACGCACACGTCCCCTCCCACCACTGCACTTTGTCCCAGATAATCCTTTCTACAATGCTTATTATCTTCTGATGTTGTTATTTCTTCTTTTATGCTTGATGTAATGTGGGATGGGTGGGTGGCCATGACGTTTTTGATTAATTATGTTTAACATTATCCTCTCTGAGCGGGAGGTATAGGATGGAAGCAATTACATTTTTTAAGGGAATCTGCTTTTATGTTTAATTTGGCCACAGGCGAGTCTGGATTCTCATATTATTGCGCGTGCGCCATCATAACAGAAAAGGTGCTGTAATCAAAGCGGTCAAAAGAGTCTGTAATCACATGAAACAAGCACCACAACACCAACAAACCTGCTATTTTCATGCTGATTTGATGACAACTTGGTGGAGACTCAATGTAAACAGCCGGGTGGAAATAAGCACAAAAAATTATTGTGCTTAAAATGATCTTTTCTGTCTGTCTTACTGTGTTTATGTTATCTCTCTTTCCAGCCCAATTTACATTGTGATCTCACAAAGACTATAACTGAGGAAACACTTCCTTCATTAACACAGCTCCAGAAGCAGACAAACAGACAGACAGACAGACAGACATCATGGGTATTGTGGTCTACAACATCTCCACCACCTCCGCTAGAGTGAGCTGGCCGTCCTTCCCCGGCTGCCTGGACACTTTCTACAGCGTCATGTACGACCCCAACTGGAACAGCCTGCTGATGGGCTACAAGCGCAAAACTTTCATGCACGAGGAACGCATCCCCGTCAGTCAGACCAGCACGCATCTGGCCAACCTCCTCCCACAGACCGCCTACTTCTTGTGCGTGACGTGTCAGGCCGCCAATCCTGTTCGCGACCAATGCCAGGTGTTCAGCACTCTGACCGAGAGCAGTGAAGGCCACGACAGGGCCGGCTGGGAGCTCGCCATGGGTGTCTGGCTGACCTGCTGCATCTTGCTCCTGCTCATTGCCGGCATCCTGTTGTGGGGATGTCTCCACAACATCTGCTCCATCCCCAGCCAGGCCGCCAACAGCTGCCCTGTGGTGGCCAACGCAGCCCGCCAAGACACCTCTGGATCCAGACACCTCTACACTGCCAGAGGAAGTAGCAACAACAGCGCCAAACATGCTGCCGTCATACAAACCCCGCTCCTTTCAGCTCAGACCACTGGCCACATAATTACCCAGGACCATGAGCTGAGAACACTTGCTAAGCTGTCTGGCAGCGAGCCAGTATGAATCAACTGGATTGAGGTCATCACAGCATTGTTCTGCATGGACTGAATTGTCTGTCGAGTATTTTTACCCACTGATGAATTCCTATTTGTGTTTAGGAGAAATAGAGTGTTTCCATTTAAAATTAAATCTTGCTGAACTAATTCAAAGTTTTCAATGATGTTCAAAATGTTTTGTAATTGCGCAAATAATCGATCCTGTCTGTATTTGTTTGTTCTATTGAATGTGAATGTTTCTCTCATAAATAACAAGAAGCTCATGAAGGACTTTTTGATTGATTGTGTACTATGAATATGAATTGTTTTCCCTTTACTTTGCACACACAAGACATTTCACACATAGTTACCCATAATGATGCTTTTCTAGAAATCTATCAATACATATATCAATAAAGTAGTGAATCTGTGGCTGAAAATGTCGACCATAGGAGAGCTCATACACTGCCAGTCGAATCATGCCAGAAATCAATAAAGATCATCCACTAATGGAATAAGAGAAAATTAATTTAAAAAAGGACAATGTTCTCTCTGTGGGTGATGATGAAGAAAAGCGTACTGACCTTTGATCCGTACAGATAATGGGGTTGAGCATTGGGCGGTTTGTCCCTCTGGAACTCCTGAGAGAAGGGCAGGATGGTGCGCACAAACCTGAACACAGATAATGATTCTTCAAACATGTATCACTAACGTCACCAACATCAAGATATGATGCACATGATCAGAAATAGCAGAAGGTTTAAAATACATCCAAACACTTGTTAAACTTTCCTCTCCAGTTATGCTATACATAACCTTGCTGGAGTATTGTGTTTGAGTGTTAACAGCGTTGACATCAGAGATACAACAAAACAAACAGCAGGAATAAAATATGAACAGACCAAACATGAGTATTTGCTTGTTTTCTTAGTCTCCTGTCTTTGGGTTTTGGCATGTTGGTTGGACAATACAAGCAATTAATGTAAACTTGGGCTTTTGGTAATTATGAAGGACTTTTTAATAATTTTCAGACATTTTGTACAATAAACGATTAATTGATTACTGAAGAAAATGATTGGCAGACTAATTAACAATAAAAATAATGTAAATTGATGTACCACATGAACATTAATCATGATCGCAGCATGCTGGCTGATGTTCATGTTTTGAAAAAATAATTGGCTTCCATTCTATTTTGTGTTATATGTTTGTTAAACAAATGTCAGAATTAATTAGCTAGTTTACCACCAACAGTTCCTGTAATGTGACTCAGACAGTGGTCCAAACTAACACACCTGTTGGTGGAGCCGTTGTAACAATAGTTGGGCAAGAAATCATAGTTGAGTTCCCAGAAGACGTGCAGTGTTATCCGTCCGTAGGGGGCCGACACGTTGTGGTTGGCCTCGCGGAACATGGCGTCAAAGCTGTCCAGAGTCAAGAACTTACTGAGGAGCTTGTGCGTCAATCGGTTGATGTCGAGAAGACCTTCCAGTTCCTTTAAGCAAGAAAGAGACATAAAAATAGTCAATACAACTGTGCACCAACACACTGTTCCTACTCTCCAGGGACAAACTTTACATCATGAAAAGCTCACAAAGTCTGCCTCTAGAAATACACACAAAGAAGCAAAAGTAGCTAACACAAAAATACTGATAGAAAAAGAGAGGATATTGTTACTAAGACTAAAATGGCCGTACCATAATTGAAGTGAGGTCCTCACTCTCAAAGCGATTGATGGCCAGCTCTAGAGACTTGTAAAGGGCAGCTGAAACCCTCTGAGTGATGAGTCTGTTCAGATCAATGGAGCGGCCTAGAAGCTGAAGTTCACAACCAGTTAGACAGGCAGAGACAACATGACGCCAAAATAATGGAAGTGGCAACAGAGAGGTACAGTATATGAGCATGACTGGTAAATACCTGGACGTGTCGCTGCTTCAGCAGAGTCTCGTAGCGGTTGGATGCCGGCCAGGGAATGTTAGCCCCTTGGTTCTTGCAGTCAGTTCTCAAACGTTTGTCAAGCAGAAGACTGAGGGGTTCAAATGAATACAGGAAGGGTCACGTACAGAGTGAAGTGTGAATTTGCATTTTAAAACTATTTGTTCTGAAATTAAGTGCATTACAGCAGTGGTTCCCCAGATACTCACAAATGGATTTTCACCTACCTTCCTGCTAGAATCTTGTAGTAGGCAAATATTTGATCAGCCAGCTTGTAGACGAACTGATCAAAGCACAAGTTCACCTGAAATCACAGAAGTTCAAATTAACCCCACATATACACACACCACCTTTTTGGAACAATATTGGTTGCATTTATATTAACAGCTACATAACTAAGAAAGCACTGAAATAATAGCAAATACTATGGACATGTGACTGAAAATAAAATTGGATGCATAATGTAATGTTAATGTTTTTTGACAAATAGCATTGGAGGCACACAATACTTACACATTAGAGAGGCTAAGCTTGTAAAGATGTAAAATTACAATATGATAAAAGCAAAACACTCATGTTCATGCCAAATATTTGAATCTATTACCTCAGCTTCTATTTCATCGTAAAGGAACTGCTTCCTGAATTTGGTCAGGGCGTAGTGTGCACTGTCATTGTACAAATCCAGGGGATACAGCACATACCTGGAGGGGATTCAAGCAAAAAAAAAGCTTTATACCAACGTGTTTTCATTTGGATTCAAGAGTGAAGAAGATGTCTCTACAGATGAACTACGGATTTATTCAACAACACGAACACAGGCTGAGATGGGAATATAGCAACTTGGAAAAGAATAGACAGAAAAAAAGATGGAAGGCTAATGGAAGGAGACAGTAAGGCCTCTATATTGGGCACTGGGCAGAAACACAATTATATCTGTCAAACAGATAAACCCTATCCTGATGTGTCATTTAAGTCTTTTCAGACATAAGCACAGAAATGGAAAACTTAATTAAAATAAATGACAGGAGAGCACTGCTACACTGTCAATGTGATTCACATTAGCAGAACTCAACTGTTCCCATATCCTGTACAGTTAGCAGAGATATTTGGTCATAAATTTAATTTGATTTCATAAAATCATTACTGTCGCCATCACATATCTATATGGTTAAAATACAGACTTCTTAGCTATTTGGGGTAAATTAGTGTTTTAATTCCTGCTCATTTGTGTTTAATGGATTATGCAAAACCTGCCTCATCAAAATAATCCTGCAGCAAAGATTTAAAATAGACATGAAAACATTTACGGCTCATCCCAATTTTTAGGATTTTACCCGGGGTCCTTTTTGAAAATATAAGGCAAGACGAAATAAGCACTGAAGTTGCTGAATGCCTCTGATCAGTCACAGCACTGATAATGTCACACAGCCAGAACTTTGGCTTAAATTTGGCTAGAAAAGGGCAAAAACACAGTATGGTGTCTTAGTTCACTCAAACTTTAAATTACACTACAGAGAACTTGTTTGTTTCATAGAGAAAACAAGCAGTGGTGCCATTTCTTAACACTGACATTTCTAAATCCATAGTTACTGCTTCACTAGATCCTAAAGTCTCATCCCAGAGTAAGACAACAGTTTCTCCAGACGTCTGTGAACTTTAAAAGACAGAGGTCTGGTAACAGGAGACGCTCCAAGCATCCATCTAGCTTACCACTGCTAGGTGGATGATTCACATTAGATAATTGTGAAGAGCTAAAGAAAGGCTCCTAGAAAGAGTAACGTGTGTGGATGTCCAGAAAATAATGCGATGAAATTTGGGGTGAGAGGGTGACTGCAAGGCTGCATGATTCTAGACAAAATAAAGATCACAATTGTCTTCATGTAGACATAAACAATATGACCATTAGATACTGAAGGATACACAGCTCATATGCTGCTGCAACTTGCTACATTTAAGAATAATCAACCAAGTCTGTCATCTACTCTATAAAGAACACTTCTGAACAATGTTTTCCTGTGTTCATTTTTTAAAAAATGATAAAAATTGTAACTAGCACACAGCTCACCTTTAGCCAGGTGTAACATGTGCCTCAAAACACTGAGGCCTAGTCCAGTTATAAAAGGAGACTGCTTTCATAATGCTAGAGCAGTTGTTATGCAAACCATGTTTCCATCTTCAAACTCCAGCACTTATTAAGAGCCTGTTCATGATAAAGTCATTACTAATAAAAATGAATTGTCAGGCTCATGTTTGATTCCATAGTTCATCTGCTGTGGCCTCAGAATGATTCATCTTTTGTTTTCTGCCTCCACTGCTGCTCAACACCTAACGTTAGTTAACGTTGTTTCATCACATCAGGTAGCACAGCGTGAATTTGCAAAAAAGCAATGAGTAGAGTTTATCTCACAAAGCATTCATTTCCTGGTATTAGAATTCGGCTGAGCAGCCGGCGAGGATTTTTTACAGCAGTTTTCCTGCCTTCTTGTGACATTTCAGGTGGTTGTACAAGTTTGCGGAGTTACATTTACTTCCAAAGTAAAATATCTGCTTTTAACTGTCATCATCATCTTTGAATCTGGTTCCACACAGCACAACTTTTTACAGGCTCAGTGTTTTTGTCAGAACTGGGGGCGGAGGAATGTACTGTATTTGCTCTTCCTAACATTGCTGGATTCTCACAACTCCTACCCCCTTTGTCCTGCACAGTTAGTCACATGGAGTAATGCTCACTTATCATTTGTTGATGCAACTTACAGAGAAATTAGGAGCGTTTGTTTTGATGCAATGAATCTCTAAGCTAATGCAAACACTGTAGAATCACTGTCATAAAAGATCAAAGATTGTAATTTTATTTTGATTAATTGTGCAGCCTCAGATGAAGATCTTTAATTATGTGAATTTAAAGTGTGACCCAGTTGAGAGTAATAGAAAAATAATGTTTCTCACACATTCCCTGCAAAAAAAAAAAAAAGAAAAAAAGATAAGCATCCTTACTCCATCATGGAAGCTTCCTTGGTCTCCAGGATGTGGTCAGTGAGGATCCAGGGCATGGACATCTCAATGGGGAACTGGATCCTGCGGCCCATGGTAAGTTCCAGGAAGAACTCCCTGAACCAGAGCTGGGAGAGGTCGCAACACTGCTGCAAGGTTTCTGCATGGAAGAAGTGGGTGGACACAGGTTTTATTACAGATTTTACATCACAGAGCTGTTACACAGCACACAAAAGGCTCCCAGGAGCTACAAATTTCTCCTTACCACTGAAGTTTAACAGATGAGTATAAAAGAAGGACTCGCGGTGAAACTTCTCAATGTCCACGATGGTGGGACCTTCCAGACTGCTGCGCAGAGTCTTCTTAGAGCCACTTTTATCAGCGATGAGAGACTCCAGCATAGTCCTCACCATGTAGAGCTGCATATAAAACCAAAACAAGCCCGGTAAGTGATTTTTTTTTTTTTTAAGAAGAGCCACAAGGGGACTGATATCTTATTAATGCCAGCACAGCGGTGGTTTTACTAGCCACATCAACCGCAAACATCACAGATCCTTCAAATACCGGTATTCTAATCTCATAGGTGAGTGGCTCGCATAAAAGCTCTCCTCTACATGTCACAGAAAACTATCTCATTAAAAAACCTGCACGTAAAATCTACCTGAATATTTACCAGGAGTGTGAAATGTCTTCTTTTTTTTTTTCCTAGTCTTTCCACAACAGCACATACACATCAGCAGGGAGGCTGTAGTACATTTTACTTTTGATTGTAGCTCAAAATAAGCTCTGACTTCACATCAGTGGGCAACATTTTCTTAGACCCGTTTTTATAATCTCTATCATCTACTACTGAAAACACTGGAGTTGAAAAACTGTTGATTCGCTGTAGATAAACACAGCGGGTGATTGTGTAGCTGGGCTTTATAGTCCTGTACCTGGAAACTAGATTAGTTCTTGGAACTGAGCACTAAGCTGATAAATCTGGTTGGTTCATGCAACATAAGGTATGCTAATACAAAATGAAAACATGTGTGATATATAACATAATTGCACAGATGATTACTATTCAGTACTGTATGTAATTAATTAAAGGGATAGAGGGACAAGCTCTGAGAGAAAAGGCTTATTATTAGTCCTACAGAAACAATGCAGAATGCAAAACAGGCTGGTTTATGAGGCAGAACAGCCCTGCAAGCTCCTATTATCTGCTCTATCCAGAGGTGGTTGAGCTTTGGCCTGACATGTTGAAGACCTCGGCTCAAATCAGGTGTGCTACAGGGGCACTGTGAGCTTCATAAGCCCGATTACTGTTGACTGGCAGCTGCCTGGGTCACAGTGTGTAAGACTTCAGGGGTGTGGGAAAGGATAATGAGAAGAATGATAATGCAAGTTGGGGTAGAGAATGTGTTCATCAGCAGAGGCGGGAAGGTGAGACCTGTGTACTGGAGGGCCCCACGGCACGGCGAGGAACCTTGATGTCAAAGCCACCCTTAGGATCCTTTTCCCCACGGAGGGCAGGATCGTTGTGCGGCTCCCGGCCGGTTTCCCAGTCGCAGATCGTCTTTCGGATGGCCTGGAGGACGCTGAAGTAAGAGAACAAATATGGTTATGACTAGTTGTATAAGCAGGAACGGGGTTGTGGGGCCGTCAAACATCGGCTAGGAGGTTTGGATACAAGCACAAACAGTTACGCACACAGGGATAGCTGCATTCAGCTTCCATTGTGAATAATGAATGGGATAAAGTATGCAGAACATGAAGGCTTTGCCACGAGGCCTTAACAGCTCAGTGGGGTTCAATCTATTATACACTACAGAGATTTAGCTGCACAGCAGTTTACTAGAGCTTTCAGGGAAATCTGCAGGAAAACAGATTCACAATCACATTTACAATAACCATACAGTGTCAAGCAGGAGGACATTTTCCAGTAAGTATGGTTATGAAAATACCGCAAAATAACAATTCTAATAAAATATCTTTTTATCATTCACTCCTCGGAGCCTGTAAAGGGACATAAAAGCTTGTATTCACATCTCTCACAGATAAATTAGCCTTCAAAAGTGGCAGAAATTCTGCAAAATATTCTTTAGTTGTTGACGTTTTAGGGCACAAACAACTGTATTAATATGCACATATAGTCACACAGATTTAACAACAATGGGATTCATTATAAAATGAAACACTGTTGTCCAACACGCAAAAATATTCTAATTATTATTAATTATTGATAATCTAATATTCTAATTGTAACTACATTGTCATATTTGACTGTATTGCAACACAACATGTAAATATGTTCAGCCATCATGTCAAGGTTTTCCAAATGAATGTATATTTAATACATTGACTTTCTTTATGTAAAAGGACTTGTTTCCCCCCAAAAAACTAATGAGAATTTGGTACAGAGTGAACAAGGTATGTAGAAGTGATGTGCTGACTAGAAGGCTGATTTGTCATGTGATCCGTACCTCTGGATGACATTTTTCTTCTTCTTGATGGCCTGCCGCAGTGGGTCACGCAGAGTGACTTGAGAAAAGTCCTGCAGAGCCGAGTAGATGGTGTGACGGATGGCGTGGTTGAACACACTCTCCATGCGTCCCATCAGCACCTGCAGCCCCTTTATCATCGCCATCACCTGCCAAAAACAGAACGTTCACCGATGATGAGAGTGCTAGTTGTTCAGAAATGTACGTATGTGGTTGAGTGATCGGATAATATGGAACTGAGGAGTCACCACTGACCTCCACGAGGGCAAACTTCTCCTCGCTCGTGTAGTTGTATCTGGTGGCTCTTTCGTATTCCTCAGCATTGTCAGGACACTCCTTGTTTGAGTACTTGTCTGTCGGATGAACCAGTTTCCAGGAGTACTGCGGGGAAAGTCAAAAAGTTTAAAAAATTTGACCAGACAAAATTTATTTTAAAAAATCAAGCAATCAAGGAGTGATGAGCTATTCATTAAAGCCACCGGTACAATATTTAACCGCTGCAGCTTTAATCAGTGGCAAAAAAAAATTACACAAAATAAAAATCAATACAGTCTCAACTAAATCAAAAGAAATCATTCACTCCATGTATTTTCTTCTCAGTATAATTCATCAGTCCTCACCACTTCCATGACGTGGGCGCTCCACTGGGAGAGCAGCTGCATGCCCTGCAGGGCCAAGTCAAACAGCTTCCTATACTCAGCATCTGTCTTCTGGGCTTCCTGACGCCCTGATCCGGTTACCACCTACATGGACACAAATTAACACACTTTTTCAAAACACAGAAGGCCCGCTCTATAAAATCCTGACTTACTCATAGTGCAAGTTAGATAATTAAACTATTCAGTGCCTTTAATGAAACAGACAGAGTGAGAAAACCCTGCACAAAATAGCACCATGGGAGATGTGATCATTAAAATGACTTTCCCCGTTCTAGACATTTCTGTTTCCAGCGCATCAGTGATTCTGATCTGCGAGTCAGTCGGTTAAATTTCCAGTTGAACCACACTTGATTGTGACCCTTGAGCTTTGCCCTGAGCAGATGTCTTGTCCCCCCCCCCCCCCCCACTGGGGCAGATGTCTTGGGGCAGATGCAACATCTGCTGAAATGTTTGTTACATCATCGCTGGGAATTCAAATGTCCCACACGTAAGAGGCCGCTTTTAAAGCCTACTATAGGTGATTGTGTGACAAAGCAGCCAGGTGTTGGATGTACTGTTCCCTTTTTTAATAAGAAAATATCTGAGTGCACATAATGTACTGATCCACTCTTCAGCACTGTCAGCATGTGCTTGTTTTAAAGACAATCTAACACCTCACTGATAACCAATTTTCAGCAGCGGCGTACCTGGGTGTCTAATTTAAAACCTTATTACATACTAACCTCACTGTTACTATAGCGAGCCAGCTCCGAGATGAAGCGCATATGATCCTCGCGGATCTGAATCATCTGCTCACAGATGTTGTACTGGGGGCTGCTGGATATAGATGTGCAAGTCCACCTGGGGGGTAAGACAAATGTGGATATGTTCTCGTTAAGAAAGAAGACGTGCCGACACTGATAGAAAGAAAAAACACCTGAGGATTTAAGGATAAGAAGAAGAAGAAGAAGCAGCAGGATGCTATTTAATCGCAAGATAAGGAAAGACGTGTTGGTTCAGTGTGGCTACACAGACAATACATGATAGTTGGATAAATTCATTGTTGTTTTATGTCTCTTCAGGTGAGTTGTTCATAATAAAAAATGTTTGCCTAATTCTTTAAAAAGGTATGAAGTGGTTAAACAAGAGAAAAAACAAGACTTTCATTTCATTACTAATTTGACAATCATATCAAAGATCATCCCTATTTATGAGGATATGACGGACAAATAGGTAGAAGCATTTATCGTTCAACAGCCAGAAATAGTTTCAAGCTGAAATGTGGCCTTTAAAAAGGACAGGTTGACAGTTTATCAAGTCTGTCTTAAAACAACAGTCAGATACGTTTTTTTCTTGCCGTAATCATTCCTCCTGTTCATACTGGTTATTAGAAGTTCCCTTCATGACGCACTTACAATGTAAGTGATGGGGGACAAAATCCACAGTCCTTGTTTTGAGAGAAGATATACTTTAAAGTTCATCTGCAGCTGATATGTAGTAGTAGAGGTAGATATCTTTCAATGTTATAGTCTTTTTACTGCCAAAGTCACTCTTGTTTTTTGAATCACAAAGAGGGAAGTTTATGCTAAAAAGACTGTCACTGTGGCAGATATCCACTTGATATGACAAACTCAGGCTGCTGAAGCTGCTGAGAGCACATTTGAAGTCGATCTTTTAACAGCCAGTATGAACAGGAGGATTACACTGTTCCTATGGACACCTGACTGTTGTTTTAAGACAGACTGGAAAAATTGTGAACCTTTTCTTTAAGAGCAGGACAAGACAAAAGTTTGAGCTTTATCAACATTATGATGACCATAAATCTTTTATCATTATCAATATGGATAATGCTCTAGCTTGAGTTTGAGATACTCACTAAATTCCACCTGAACAACAGAAAATGATTGATGGTGATTGATGATGATTTGCTCTTACCTGGATTTGTTCTCTTCAAAGTGAGCGCTGGTCTTGATGTACCTGGACAACTCAATCTGCATGTCACCGAACAGAGGAACCACCTGGAGTTGCTGTGAACACCAATGACATGAGGAATGTATGTTTAATACCATATTAAACAACAAAGTTCCAGGTCAAACTCACTGAAAAGGTGAAATGAATGAAAACAAGGACAAAAACACATTTTGGTTTCCAAAGAAGATAAATTCAGGGACTGATTAAGAGAAAAAAAACAAATGAAATGACATTAATTTCAAAGGAACACTCTGCTGTAAATCAAGCATTTAGAGTTGTAGGTGTAGGTAGGAGTTGTAAGACATAAAACTAAAACTGGAACTTGTGGTCATTAGTTTGCTTGTTTTGTTCTATTAAATTCTGAGAAATTGCACAGGATGAATATTAAGGCCTGTTATGCAAGACTTAGCATTTCTAGAAATTCTTTCTTGGTGTGCAAAGCCTTATTTACCACAAGATGATTGTACATTTCTTTAACAAGTCATGATTTGCCGGACACCAACACTTCCTTCAGTTACTCAGCATTACTGTCAGGTTCAGGGTTACACTCCTCTAAATGGAAAATCTGGATCAACATGTAATAGTGAAGAGAGGGATTTTATGGATTCACTTCATGGCCACCAGACATTAGGTACACCCTGGGGTTACTGAGGATTCATATCATTTAAGAGGCAATTATAATCAAAAATCTCATTACATGGAGATTATAGTTTTTGCATGAAACACAGTAATGACCAAATGTGTCTAATGGTACTTGAGAAACACGGACATTTAGTGTTCTCATTCCCTTTTTTTCTTTCTTTGCCGAGCTGCATTATGACTGCATTATTACTTTAGTATCTCTCTTATTATTTGTATTATGATTATACTGCAATGTACTGTAGTGTCATTAATTACACATGAACACATATATTTACCACATGTATACACCTCCATACCTTAAAAAACTTGTCTATCTTGGTGAGGTTAATTCTCTTCTTGGCGTCTAGTTTGTAGATGTTGCTGCTGTTTCCGTCCATGAGGTACAAGCCAAAACCCATTACCTAAGAAGTGGAACAGTGGTTATATATAGGATGTCCATTACTGCCAACAATACTCTGGTAAATTGTTTAGAATGAGCAGGATCACACAGGCAATCATTAGCCAATCCACACTGGCAGGTGTGGGGCTTACTTACTTTGAGCAGCATGTGCTTCTCACTGGGAGTGAGGTACATCTTGTTCTCGTAGTAATCGACACACAGGTTGACAATGTCGGCCAGCAGCTCTTCGTATCCATTAATCACTTCCAGCTGCTGCTGCAAAGACTGGCAGACGGTACAGAACAGACAATTAAATGGTAAATCATAACACAACCAATCATTTGGTTTCAATCGATTCATTCCCCATTTTAATGTTCTGTACATTTACTTGCAAGTGTTTTAGGTTAAATGGTTTAATCATAAATGTTGAATGAACAGTGTGATACATATCTGACCAACCTGAGTGATTTTGTTGTGGTTTGCAAGGAACATGGACAGGTTCTGAGACTCCTGAATGGACGAGGGCTCAGACATTTTTCTGAGGAACTGAGCAGCACTGAACGAAGCCAAGACAGAGATTTTGTTTTAATTATTTAAAAAAAATAACACCAGGCAGAATATAAGCATCTTTCATCAGTCAGTGAGGTAAAAGAGGGCAGATAAAGTATTCCTCAGGGATGCTGACTGATGCTGCCATCTAGTGTCTGGTAATTACAGTGCTAATATCTTGGGGGGGGGGGGGGGGCAGGGGGGGTTTCATCAAAGTTTCTGAGTACCGTTTGTAGGCGGAGTGGTCATTCTTGACGCTGCATTTCATGTTCTTCAGCTCATCCAACACAGCGAACATGTTGATGAACTTTCCCAGCGTTAGCAGGTACGCCTCGGAGACAAAGTCCTTTCTGCGCTCGGTGTGACAGAGACGACGCACCTCCCCGCAGAAACGGTCGATAGCTGTGCGCTGGAAGAGACAGAGAGAGAGAGAGAGAGAGAGAGAAGATTGTAGATTAGGTTGAGGCAGCGGTTAAGGAGAATCCCTGCTGCTGGTAAAGTGACATTACCTGGAAGTACATGAAATTCATCAGCTTGGTGACTTCAGGCTCCAGGACCTCCACTGTCTTCTCATAGATCTCCACTCTGTTGGGCTGTTCGTTGCATTTTACCTACAGAAAGAGAGAAAGACATAATGAATCGCTAAGGAGAAGTCAGGTAAAGTGAACGAAAGAGAACTTTTGTTCAGAGATATTATCACATAAAAACATACAATGGTACCAGAAAACCATGACTACCTGTGGTATCGCACGCGAGCAGCTCCTCCAGGTGTAGAGCATGATGGCGTACCCCTGCCCCTCCTCCAACATTTCATTCTAATGCAAGAAACAAAACTTAAGTTAATACTCAGTCACATAACTGTGCTACCACCAGTAAAATGTCCAAACTGGCTCACATTTAACCCCCCCAAAAAAATCTAAAACACAAAACCACACACATACGGTAAACATGCATGCACCGTTGCTTCTTTTGTAAGTCATTTATTCCCAGTGGGTGGCAGCAAGAGCGAGTTGCTTTCAAGCCAGCCCTGCCTCCGCACAAAAAGTGCTGTTTGATTCAGACCCCCAGTAATTATCCCTCACTAATTAGACACAAAGCCTCACTATTCCTGCTAGAGATGGCCCCAAAAGCATCCGTTTGTCCTCGGGCCATTTGAGAGTCTCGCTCCTGGCCCCAGATCCTATGAGCTGCCTGCTAAACAATGCCAAATGCTCTGGTGGGACAGGCAAGTCCCTTACCAGGCCTCGTTTTCAACGAGCCTTTGACCCCATTCTGGTGAATTTATTCTCTCCATCAAGTCATTACTGAGGTGAGAGAGACAACTGACACTCGAGAGGAAGCGCTAATCAGTCACTTCTCATATATGCGACCCTGCTACTGTACCATGCTGGAGTGGACGGTGGCCTGCTCGATGTATCTGGCGATGCCTGTGACGAACGCATTTCGGTCCTCAAAGTTGGTGTTGAAGTTGGGCTGTGGGAAGAAAAATGACGTTTATGTAAATGACAGTGGTACAGATATTAAGCATATAACAGATGAAATATAGTAATGCTTACATTAATGCTACAAGTGATGCCAAAAATATAACACATGATTATAATACTATGCTCATATCTTTTTAATGTTGCCTATCCAAATATTTGCATTCATTGTTTCTTGCTTTAAGAATCTAGCATGGAGATGATGGGTGTTAACTAATTGAACAGTTGTTCATAATGAAACTGCTGTATCGAGAGTGAGTTCGAAAAGAAAAACAATGTCTCTGACTAGAACAATCATTATGAAATAATTGCATGCCCCAGAGGAAGTGTGCTCTACAAGTCTGCATGGATGAGAGGTTGGACAGCTGCAAAACACAGCCATCAGAACTGACCTGGTACATGACCGAGGAGGGGAGAGGCTCGATGCATGGCTGCTGGTCCGGGAGTGGCAGCTCCTCCAGCAGGTCCACGTTGGAGAGAGCATCCTCTAAGGTCACGGTGGACGTCATGCTGCTGAAAAGGTCAAAAAAAAGAATCATGTTTACAACTTTTGTCGCAAAACGCAGGACCTACAGTTAATATAATACTATAGAGCAGGAGAGTTCACACCAAACCACAAATATGAATAGTGTTCATCCTCTGGGTACCATGAATGTCTGTACAAAACTTAATGGCAATCCATTCAGTCATTTTTGAAATATTGATGAATAATCACCATATCATTTTGGTTAAATAAACAATTGAGATATAGCAATAGAGATCCAATGTTACTATCCAGTAGAGTAGAGGGATATCTTACAATATGGATAAAAACCTCCAGTATCATGTTTCATCTTTTCAGGAGGGCTGATAAAACAAACTCTTCCTTAGAAATTAACTGAGTTGGAGATGTTAGTGGATTAAAGGCAAGTTAGGCAAGGACATGGGACTTCAGCTCCCTATACTACGACTTTAGTAGTCGTTCTTGAAATATTTCAGTCTGGATGTTGGTGGCCAACCAACCAACCGACACAGATGAAATCCCTTGAGCCAGGCCGCTAGCACGCCTAAAAACAGCATAATGCATTTTTTTGGTTTGATAATATGAGACAGTGTAGGATGGGGGAAGAGAGACTTTTTTTGGGGGGAGAAGGAGGAGGCTCGGGTGTCAAGCATTAATCAGCCTGGAGGCAGCAGCAGAGCAGAGGATGGGTGGGGGAATTAAACTGAACTTCATGCTGAAAACCCGCCAGAGACAGAACATCTTTATCTCTGAAAAATCACCCATATTCTCTGCACTGTGCTCATGTACAGACAAGCATGTCAAGAAACTGCTCAATGTACAGTTATTAGTGTGAATATGACAGGAATTTCCCCAAAAGTCATGAGTATGATTGTGTCATCAATTTGTATACTAAATGCTAATAAAGCGATAAACCATTTCAGAGCAGGAATGATGGTGAAGAGTCACTCTTCAGTTCTTTAGGGAAAACCCTGATTACAGCAATTAAATCACTGAAAAAAAACACCTTTCTCCCATTTATTAACCGCTATCAACAAGATCATGTTTGAAGTCAATAAAAATCAGTTAAATGCGAAAAGATTAGCGCGGTATCAGTCAGAGGCGTGGTATGCTTTGGTTTGCATTCTCACGCTGCTGCTGCTGACTGCTGACAATCAAAAAACCTATTGCTATCAGAACTGACAGTGAGTCAAACAATCCACAGTGACTATCCACCGACACAAAAGCCTGGCAGTCACTGCGTGCACAGACCCGGGGTCAGAGGAGGTCACTGACCTCCTGCTCTGTAGATGGAAGTACGGCACAGAGCACAAAGAGGAGAAAGGATCCATATAATTGAAGAACTACTACAGGATACTGCATTTTAAAATTCAGCCTAATATTACATCTGACACACTGACAAAGTGGCTTTCATGTCTCTTATAAAACATTCACAGCAGATTACTTGTACAGGAGGTCATCTGAGAAAAGAAATGACAGTTGCCATGGTACTTTCAGTTTGGAGATTGCAATGGCAAATACAGAGTCTCAGTCCCACCCATGTGACTCAAGGGATGTGGCTGTTGAATAATCACTGCATCATTTTGTTTAAATAAACAACTGAGATATAACAATAGAGATCCAATTTTTACTATCCAGTAGAGTAGAAGGATATCTTATAATATGCATATAAAAAACTCCAGTATCATGTTTCAGCTTTTCAGCAAGGCTGATAAAAACAAACTCTTCCTTAGAAATAAATTGAGTGAGAGATGTTAGTGGAACAAAGGCCAGCTAGGTGAGGACATGGGACTTCAGCTCCTTATAATATAACGTTAGTAGATTTTATGCAAAGAATACAGAAGACAGTAACTGCAAGCCCGAGCGTGCAATCTACAAAGATCTCTACAAAGTGCACAGTGACCACAGCAAACTGCATCCCATTACAAAAGCAGCTGTAAGCTTTTGATGATGAAAATGAACCTTTACCTCTACCTTTAGGACCTCCATGCATTAATGAGATTACATAAATTAAGTTATTTCAAATGCCAAAAAGATGTATAGTCAAATTACTTAGTCAAGTTACTTTTTGAGAGACTAATAGTTTCACAGTGGCTGTAGCAGAGAAGAAGAAGGCTGCAAGCTAGTGAACATGGATGTAAACAATGTAGGATTTAAAAGACTTTTTTTTTTTTTTTTTTTTTTTTTTTAAATTGGCTCTGCAAATGTTTTACAAAAAAATCCACGGGGTACCTTTAAGGGCACTTCTTGGTAAATTAGGCTATGTTACATGTGTAATTCTGAAAATTCCTTTTTAATAGTACAACACCATTCCATCATTTTTTTAAAGCACAAGAAGGTCTACTGGGGGTCAATAAAGCATCTTGCTCTGAACAACAGTATCATATACCTGACAAGTAGATTTATCACCTCATAAACGTATAAACAATGAAATGCAGTTCCTAGTTTGGACAATGACACATTATTTTGGCTCTGTACTCCAGCGCGATGAACTTGAAATGACACAATGACTGTACATATTGGGTGAAAAGTGTAGGAACTGCAACCTTTTTAATATATGTCACAGTTCCTCCACTGTTCACTCAATAACCTTTACATTAAAGCTGTAAGTCAGAACTTGATCCTCATAGTGCTGCATTTCATATCCAATGTGTTGGAGTACAAAGCCAACGAAACTAAAACCGTGTCATAATAAACTTAGAGAGTAAATATAGCTGTGGTTAATTGCAAAATGCAGCTTATGAAAGAGGGAAGGAAGTCAAATGGGAAGATCTATGTAGAGCGGTACTCAGAGTGGGCTATGTCTCATTAATGACTTAGCCAAACATCTTTTTTTAGGTTGCCAAACTGGACGGCAAACAGTCAAGCAAGCAGCATGGAAGACTTCAGATCAGTCATCTCAGCAACAAAACAGGGAAGTATGAGTCCCAGACAATGAGAGCATGTGATGTGGGGTCTTCTTCATGACAGGGGAAGGACTGAAAAACTGACGTCCAAGAAACTGAAAGTAGCCGATGAGATATAAAATAAATGTTGTGCTTGGATACTGTTTGTGTGAAAATACACAGAAAATAAAATACATACAGTAGATTTGACGAAAGGTCTTACCGCAGCAAGGACAACTATTGTTGAGCCTTTCGGTTTTCTTTAACTGAACACCATTATCAAAAAAAAAAGGGAACCCTGGTGGCTTTTGCTTTAGAGCACAGTTCCTCTTAAGACTGCAGCCTCTCGAGCTGTCTCCTCTTATAAAACTAAGAGCCAGACAAGGGACAAATTAGAAAAGTCATGCCTCTTAAAAGAGTTAATTTAGCCTGCCAGGTTGTTGGCCATTACGCCCACTGCTGAAGTTGCACACCATGTGTTTGTTGTGCTCCCTCAGTAATTACACGGTAAGGAGCTTAAACCAGCCTCAAGTAGGTAACCTAGGTGTGCGAAGCGGAGGGCATACACAAGGCACCGCCACACAACAGTAACAATGATACCACTAATAGTTGATTTAAGCTTCTTGTCACTTGTGTGAAATCACACAGTTTTATCAGACAAGATAAAATTACAAAATTGACCAAGAGACATAAAGTAAAGTCAGATGAGTGACGAGACTACTGTCTGCCATATGAAACTGCCACTCTATGTGGTAGAATTATATAGGGCTGCAACTAACAATTTTCATTATTGATTCATCTTTCATTTATTTTCTCCTTTGTCTGGTCGATAAAATGTCAGAAAATGGTGAAAATGTCAGCTGTTTCATAAAGCCCAAGGTGCATCCTAAAATGTTTCATTTTGTCCTGACCAACAGCCCACAAGCCAAAGATATTCAGTTTACTGTCATAGAAGGCTAAAAAAACCCAGAAAATATTCACATTCAAGAAGCTGCAAACAGAAGATGCTTGCATTTTTGCTTTCAAAATTACACATTTATTTTCTGTCGATTAATCGCTACAATTGTTGCAGCTGTAAAAGTATGAATGCAAACTTGACCAAACCAACCTAAACTCTGACTGTGCAATATCCACTTTTATCTAGTGAATAGCATAATAATCTGACATGGAGGTATGGTAGACAATAAAGGTCGGGAACCACTGATCTAGACTAACGAGGACATTGTTCCTTAAGACGTGCTGCTGTTTAGTCTTTCAAATGTCCTTTTTTCTATGCTGTCAGTGACACAAATAGAACTCCATTCACCTTCATTGTAGTGGAGTGGCAGCAAGAATGTTAAAGACCGATATCTCAAAACCTCTGAACCTATCAGCATGGCTGGATATCCTCACAAGTACGTGAAAATATGGGGTTTTTGTCATTTGTGTAACTGACCTTTTAAAAAGGTAGATACTGTAGGAAAACAGCAGTCACGCAGCATTCTTTTCAAAAAAGGAAACGTCAAACTGTAGTACAGTATGACTTGCACCTGCGTCATGTCTGACAGGGCTGAATAATTTGACACTTTAGCAGGTTCTGCTACAAACAAATACCAGCACATCACACATTCATAGGTCCTTTCACATCTGAAGATGCAGAGGAAGCCACACATACAATACAGTCCTTTCAAGTGAGAAACAGAAGCAACAGCCACAACCTGCACAACATTTAGCTTTCCTCAGAAGGTGGCAAATAATTGCACCGAAAAACACAAAACGTGACTTCATCAGCTAGTTGCCGTGTGCCAGCCACACAGTCCTCTGAAGAAGTTTGTTTGTTTATTTAGACCGAGGTGTGATAATCATTTTAACACCCTGACTTTAAACGCGTTTAGGAGGATGTCGCACCATAGTTACTTCCCTATCAAAGCAAAATAAATCCAGATGCAGTCTAGATTTGGTTTGTCTTGATATATTTGGTATAGAAGGCAAACAGGGGAAAGTGACAACATATTTTCTTTTTATTAAAAAGGAAACTCTAAATGCATTCTCTACACAAGTATAGAGTGCTGTTCGATACTTAAAACTTACAACTTTCAAGCCTACTTAGTAAAGTATTCAGTAAAGCCCTCTAAACAAGCATTAGTTGAGCCCTCTTAAGAGATTTGACCAATCTACATTCTCACAAAAGTTTAATTAGTGATCAATACAGAACAACTGTGGGAAATGGGAACCTATTATTCAATTTCAGTGTTATTATCGCTCTGTTATAAGCAGTACACTGTAGCTCATCACCTGCTAAAATTGACGTCACTGCATCCTTGAAGTAGAGGTTCAACCGCAAAGAGAGAAAAACACCACGCTCACCAAAGTAACATCAGATGTGGCTTTACCAACAGTATCTTCATGTCATATTACCCTCCTTCCTTCCTTCCCTTGTATCCTCCCAGCTAACAATGATAAGAGAGCAGTAAAAGTAACAGAGCAGCAAATGTTGCATGTTTGACTCCTCATTTTACCGTACAGGCACACACGTTTCCAAGTGTTTTTGATGGACATTCAACTCAACAGTTGCCACAATTTGCCCCTAAAATGACGATATATTCTTAAGATATCACCAAAAAGAAATGTCTCCAAATATCAAAGTGACGTACATTTTTAGAAATGTTTGAAACTGCTCCGGTATTTACAGTGAATAGCTGTGCCGTGAATGCAACATCAAGAAGAGGGTGCGGAGCGCAGTCGGGGTTCCTGAACACAACATCTGTCCTGCTTACTGTCATTCTCAAAACAACAAACAAAATAGAAAGAGACAGCATTCCAAGCAAAATCATAAAATGTTGAGTTTCACATCTTTTCAGTCGCTGACAGTGAAAAGTTTTTACTACTGAGAAGTTTGAGTCTCTTTGTCCCTGTTGCGGCTATCACACCTGGCGGACACTGCTCACTTCTAACACTAGTTCAAATAAATTCACCTAAAACGAACTTCTGAGCGAGAAAGTTGACCTAATTTGGAGCCTTTGATGTGGAAAAGGTGTGGGAGGACCTGCCTCCAACATGTAGCCGTGGTATGGCTAGTTACAGGCTCGGTGCCGTGGCCTGAGATTAGTCACAGCTCGGGCCTGTGAGCCAGGAAAATGGCTTGGCAAAGCAACAAGCTGTTAACCCCCTCAAGCTTTTAATTCTGCTAAACATTTGATAAGAGTTAGTTGTTTTTTTAACGGACAACTTAAACAAAACGACGTTAGGAAGACTACACCCAAAGCAACGCCGCACAGCTTTTTTTTCTCCTCCGTGGGGGAGTTAACTAGCTGGATATACACTCTGAAACCAACTTGACGATGAATCACTCCTACTCACCCGGAGCTGTTGGTTATCAGGGAAAACTTGTGCGTTTATTGACCCGATTAGAGAGCCATTTGGCCGGATAGTTGACTCCTTCCAGCGGCTGCTAAGTCCCGTCTTCGGAAGTCTTCAACTCCAAGTTTTTCCAGTCGTCGGCCAGCGGAGTGTTTCCTCGGTGGGTGTTATTATCATGGGCGGGGGAGAGAAGTCGAGCAGGGAGTTCCTGTCCCTCAAACAGGGAAACTCAACAGGAAACTCTGCTCAGAGCTGCGGTGCTGGCCTCCTCCACTAGGGTTGGGACGCGGAGGATAAGAGCTAAAGTCACAGGAATGTACAGTAGGAACGTGCCCGGGGGTATGGAGGGTTATTAGTGCCCCCCCCCCCCAAAAAAAAACTATCCCCATCAAACACAGTGTAGCATGTGGCATCATGGCAAAACCTTTAATTAAACCAATTCAAGCTTTTTTTAGTAGCCTAATGACCCGAAAACAACGAGAATGAAATTAAATATTTATTAGATTACGTTTGGGTCTGTCCGAACTTTTAATCAGGTATCTGGGCATCACAACAGTCCCTATATATATACACACACAGAAGCTGCCGCAATCATCCAATCAGAGCACCTTAAATTTACTCATTGCGTCACCAGTCAGAAAATAATATTAAAAAGATCAGAAAGATACGAAATGACGCAATATAATGATAGCAATAAATCTTAAGCAACATCCATGTAACCGCAAACCACTCCAAAGGTTAAAAAATAGAAAAGAACAAGTAAATTAATAACATTCTCATATATATTATGAATCTTAGTGTTATTCAACCTATTAAATCCATTCTATAAAAAAGGCAAAGAGGAAGGTAAATTAGGGACAAAAGTCTCAATTTGTCAAAAAAAACCCAAAACTTTTTCAATGTCATCACAAATTAAATATATCTACCCCCAAATGGTATTAGTCATAGTTCAAGGATGTACAATCACATACATAAATAACATAATTAAGTGCATGAATGCCAATTTGTCAGTGAATCTATATAGTAACATCCTTATGATTTAAATAGAAAAAGAAACATTATAGAGGATAGGGATAAAATAGTGCAGAGAACCAACAGACTTGATCAATGCATATATGTTATTCAAAAAACACTGTAAGGATAAGAAAAAGGCGTGAATCTAGACATATTAATAAATGTATTGCAGAACAGGGAAGACTAATTTATGATTTTTTGTTAATACCTAGCTCCAGAATAGGTATTTGTCTAATAAATATAGCAGTCCATGCGGCTGATCTTTTAGAAAAATATTCAATACAATAACACATTTCATTTGTACCACACTTTTCATTCATAGTGAAACTCAAAGTATTAATAACATAGAACATACAACATGAAGAAAATATTAATAAGAGTTAAGATGAAAAAGCCTTCCTGAATAGAAAAGTTTTTAGGCCTTTTTTAAAAGAGTCTAGGGTCTGTGCTGCCCTCAGATGGTTAGGAAAGCTGTTCCACAAGCGTGGTGCAGCAGAGCAGAAGGCTCAATCACCCATGGTGCAAATTGTTGCAATTGTTGAATTTATGAACTAGTTGATAAATTAGATTTTTCCTAGTTAGATCATCAATTTAGTAGATGTTTACCGTTTATCTTAATTGTTGTTGGAGCCATGTTTGTATCATGTTCATTATGTATATGCAGCAGTATGTTTTCACCTGTAGTAATTCCCTTTTTGCACAGTTGGTGGTACGTGGAGTATGAGGAAGGTACACATAGGTGAGGCAGTAATCACAGAGCAGGTGTGTTGTTTGCTGGACGAGACAGTTTTTTGACCTTACAAATGTAGCATGCCATTGAGTCATATTTGTTGTTTGCACACAAATTGTTAATTGATATTAATTGTGTGTGGTTCACAGTCTACACTGTGGATGGACCTGATTGTGTACAATAAATACTCTTAAGTATGGCTAAAATATGGATGTTTGAATAGTAGTAGGTAGATGCGGTAGTCATTATGATCATTCTTTATCTATTCATTAAAAATGCCACAATGTGACCATACCAAGGGCTTGTTTTGTATTATTATTGTATTAAATAAAGAAAATTGACATTAATATAACAATAGGCATTAACAGGAGTTAATATAACAATGTAATTTAAAGTTACTAATATTATAGTAACCTGTCAAAGAATTATACTATCACTGTATAAAGAAGGAAAATCACTTTCAATAACTTAATTTTCAAAAAGGATAAAAGGCAAATACATTTTTAATATAATGTTCAAGAATACACACATACATACACTTCCATTATTAGTTAAAAATACATCCATCCATCAGTTTGTCAAATCATGTACATGTAGTTCAAGGTTGTGGAGTTGAAGCGTATCACAGGACACAAAGGGCAAAAGGCAGCTGATACACACAAACATATTTAAAAATGTTTTTGTCTTTGGACTATAAGAGAAAACTTGAGCACCCATCACAGGACACTCACACACAAAGACATGTAAACTCTAAATGCCATACAGCTGATGATCCACTGCGCCATCCTTTTTAAAACTATAACCATTGAAATAAGATAAATAAGAACAGGATAAAGATAATTTCCCTCTTATAATAGACATACTAGATGAAAAAGAAAGAATGAGAAAATTCTATGTTGTGTATATTTACCTAAGGTTATCAATTTGATTTAAGCCATACAGCAACACAGGTTGTGCAATAAGGAATTGTAATTTGTGGCTATGAAACGTCATCGGGTCTACCTGGAGCGAGGTCTGGAAAGGTCACTTTAAAAAAGCCTAAAATCACAGCTTACAGTAGGCTGCTGCAAGAGAAAGACCGCATTTTACCAATGTCCTGTGCATTCTGCAATACCTCAAATGTCTGTTGCCCTGAATCACAACGTCAGGAGAAATGACCCTCAGTGTGCTGATGACAAGCAATTTTGTTAGGCCCTTTGATGGGCTCATTGGTAGCATGCCATCTCCTGCTTACAGTAGAGACAACTGAGTTCTGATTATAATAGATAGAATTCCTCCTGGCACAAAGTATTTCACTTTAATTTGTAAAGCAAAGGCATTATACACACTGTAGGAGTTGATAACAAGAAAGTTTGGAAACCTCTGGCAACAGACCTGCTGATGGATATTTATTAAACTTTTAATACTATTTTTCACCTGCAAATGGAAATTGTTAATTTTAATGAACACATTTTATTTGTTAGTTGGAAAATGTTAATAGAGGTGTATTACTACTTGCACCTGAATTTTCACTTACTGACCAATAAATACCCTTACTTACACTAGCATGTTCATGTAGTGTGCATACATACGAGTATTTTATATCTTGGCTATCCAATTCAATTTTAATTCAATGAATAAACAGTTGGTCCCCGTATGTGTGCAGCGTAGCAGAGGAGAGACAGACAGCGGTGGAGAGTTGGAGGGTTGACGACTACACTCATTATGTTACTGTAAGTGCAATAAAAGCTTTGTGAGTAAAAAGCCAAGAGGAATAATTTATCAATGCAATCTGCAAAAGATGGACAGAGTCCAATTCTGAAAAATATTGCCGTAAGGAGTGTGATTGGTGTCATGATATAAATGAGAGCATAATATGAAATTATATGTTTTTCTACCGTCATACGATATATATCATCATATCGCACAGCCCTAAAGCAAGGTTGAACTATGTTAAATATTAAACATGACATATACACCTACATCATAGCGCAAGATTTATTGTGCTTCATATATATATATAACACATTATTAACAATCAACATGACAGCTCGTAGAAAAAGACCTTTACAAAAAGTACAATTTTTTCAATATTTACAATAAGCTGATGTGTAGTGCTGTGTGTTCACAAGCAGCTTGTTTGACTACGGCCCCAAAAAGACACATATTGTCCTCCAATGCCATGCAGTCCGAGTCCGTCTCCAACAGTCTGATCAGATAGTGACATCATATGTTGCACATCATCACGGGACAATGACAGCAGTCAGAGAACAGACAGTAACGAGACAAAGAAACAAACAGTGGACTTCAGTCCGATCGCGCCAAAGCAGACGCATTCTTCAGCACTGCTCGAACCCTGCCATCAGAGAGAGCGCGAGGGACTCCACTGTACACGAAGGAAAAGAAAAGAAACATCACATTACCTCCATGTTAACCAATAACAACGTTTCAAAATGTGCTTGCAGAGCATAAATCTAACATGTAGTTCATTAAAAATCAAAGGTCTGTATTCATTCAACCGAGAATCAGTGTTTTACTTACGATGAGGAAAGGAGCCACGACATACAGCCTTATTGAGTATCGTCACAAGGAACATGTGACAGTTTTTGAAATCTGACTCCATTTTATCAATGGACTCAATCCTGCAATCAAAAGATAAACACAACATTTAGTCACAAAAGGCCTGCCAAGAAAGCTACAGCAGCACAGATTTGATACACGGTTTCTGGCTTGTTCTTCTGTGATAGTTTTTAAATGGTTTGGAATTAAAACATAAATCATGAACACCTTGTCATCTTTAAACAACTTCACCACAAATATACTGACATTATATATATATATAGATATATGTGTGTACGTTTATTGCTCACAGATGCAATAAACACTATAAATGACAGCTTGTTATTTCTCTTCTGTCTACATGAGAGCTCTTACTTCCAGGCTCCAAATCCAGCTTGCCATCGTTCAGAGAAGATGAGGACTAGATTGAGAACCTTCATTATTGCCTCCTTCACAAAGCTGACCTGAGAGAACACGAGAGCAGAGTATAACAGTGGATGAATGAACTGTTGTAAATGCATGTATGGAGCCACACACACACTACTACCCTTACGTGAACAGGGAGTACAATGAGTGAAGTGATGTTTACCTTCTCCCTCAGTAAACAGCGGTCATGAATGGTTGCTAAATATCTGTAATGGATCTTGATCAGCTGGTCCAGGTCCTTTGCTTCCTGTACTTGGTGCTGAAACTCCAGTCCTGTGCTGTGCAGAATCTGTCAAGAAACAGCATAGACAAGTAAAAGATTATATGAAAGTCATTAAGTTCAATTTAAAGGCAGTTGTGTATAAATTAGCCTCTGACCATTTTCCAAAGCATACCATATGTTTTTAGATTGATTTCCTACCTTCCAGACAGCTATTGTTTTCTATGAAGAGCATGATACAAATTTGGTAATTTCTTGTTTTAACAAGTTACTGTTTGACAGTTTAATCTAAAATCTGGTAAATTGGACTGTCCTTAAAGCTATAATATGTAACTATTCCACATTAAAATGTCTAAAAACAACTAGACCTACGTTATATATTTTGTTGAGTTGTATACTGACAGTATCCCAACTGTCTCCAACCATTTTCAAACCCAGAGAAATCTGTAATTTTAATCAAAGTAACGGTCAGTTTCATTTGGTTGCTTGCCAAAGGCGTCATACCTCCTCTACCAAAGAGTATACGCACACAAGTTGCATGTGTCAGCATTGTGGTTGTTCGCCACAATGGCGTCTACCAAAGAGTATACACATACAAGATTATACATTGGCATTGTGTTTGTCATAAAGCTGACTTTTTTCAGTTTTAAGCCACATTTTTATGGTAAACTTCTTAGATCTTGGTTGTTTTTAACTATATCTTTTAACTAGATGAAGGATTTCTGGTTTCAGAGAAACAAGTTGAGCAAATGTTTATACCAGCTCGGCCAGCAGCCCCTCCCTGACATCCTGTGCCTGCCGAACACCGTTGGAGAAGCACTGATTTTTTTACGTGAAACCGCTTTATTCAGTGTTTTTACCAGTTTTAATCCCCTTTTATGTTTGTTCTAGAGAGGAGGAGACCGCTACCAGTAAAAACCTCCTGAATGATGAACACTGAAGGAATCATAACAGGGAGAAGCTGGTTGTTTAACAATGAAGACAACAACTCCCATGATCCCACACTACTTCACAACATCATCATCCAACTCCATCTTTTGTTATTGTTTTGATTGATAGTACAACATACGGTCAGAACAATATACTTTGGTAAATGGTGGGTCAGTAATATACAGTACACATCATTTCTAAAAAAAAAAAAAATGGTTGAAACATTTGAAACCACATGTATGATCCTTTAAATACAGTGCAAGACTGCTGATAAAAGATGGAAAAGCACAAGTGTAAATAATAAAATTAATGGCTGAATTCCATTTAGCTGCTTCAGTTTCAGGGTCCTGGTGTTACACATATTGACTCACTGTCAAACTGTCATGATTTACTGGGACACTTGAATATAACGGAGCCAAGTTTAATGTTATTAGTAACACCTGTGCTTTTCCTGCCATGACAAGTCAAAATGCTCATTGCTGGTCTCACCCTGGTCATGATGTAGTTGTGAAGGCTGTTGACAAAGTGCATCAGTTTGACCCGCAACAGACACATCCGATGAATCTGTTGATTTATAGGCTCTTTGACTTTTACTTCCTCAGCCAAAGCTCCCTCCAGTTTCTTAGTGATGTTTGTGAACTCTATGAGAATTAAACATATGTCACATATTAGAGAAACCCTCAGTATAAATACAGTAAAAGGGGGCATCGTAGAATTTACAGCAGAGATTCTCCACATACTGAAGATATTCATGCATCATAAACAACTGACTTGTTTTCATATATATCACTGAACTGAGCCCTATTGTGGAGAATACAGTATAATATATACTGATTTTTAAGTGCCACCCTAAGTCATACCATTGAATCGAAGTGTGTCCAAACTGTATTTGGCCCATTTGATCTGCAGCAGGAGGAGAAACACTTGATTGTAGATCTTCTGACACTCTGAGCTGATCACAATGTCAACAGGCCAGGGAACCTGTGAGAAAAATAACTAAATGTCAGTATGGCATTAAAAAAAAATCATTGATAAAATCTAAACAAACACATTCAAATTGTTTACCTTGTAACTGAGGGTAAGCACTTCTAGATTATTTACAGGGTGTTTTTTCCTTGCAGGGTCAATGGTCTCCAAGAATATTGACAATCTGAGAAAATATGAAATAATGGAAAAACAGACATTTTTAATAATACAAGAAAACACTGTCCTGTGATATTATTCTTCAAATAATCAGTCTCATTCTTCACACACACAAATACATGCAGTACCTGCTGCTGTCCTCAGGGTAGCGCTGTCCAACTGCCTCCTGCAGCTGAACATTGAGAAAAGACAGCTGCTGCCAGCTCTCTTTCTCCTGCACCTTGTCAAAGATGGCGGTGTAAAAGTCGTACATGGTGTCTCCGGCTTCCAGCAGGAAATAGTTCCTCATAGCTTGGAGGTACTCCAGCAGCCTGTGGAGATATCAAGGGACTCAAATTCTCTATATGCAGTAACGAAAAAAAGTAATTATTTAAATCATGTAACCCCAAACATGATGCTTACTTGTAGTCTTTTTTCAGAGTCTTCATTAGGTTCCCACAGCACTCGATATACCGTCTTTCGATGTGCGGGTAGAGGCAGGAGCGCAGCGTGAGCTCAAACGTCTGGCAGGTGACAGACTGAGAGGAGCGGTCCACGATGAAATCACCTCCGGAGAAGCGCTCATGGAAGTCACTCTGCTCCAAGTAGAGTCTGAAGGAAAACACATAGAGTTTATCCATGCAGGTCTCGCACAAAAAAAATATAATCCATTTGAAAATCATATTATCTTTAGACAGAGCCTTTTGTGAGATTATGAAACCAGCAGCTGCAAAAAGGATTTACATAATGTTTTTTATAAATGACAAATTCATGAAATTAAATGAATGCTTTGACAGAGCTAGTATTAGCTAGTATTCAATAGTTAGTTTAAATGCTTTTATGTGATTAATGCTTACCTGGCAAAGTTGATGGCCAGCAATGGATCATGGACATGATCGATCGCCAGATGCTGTGCAATGATGGACTGCATCTTTATAAGGCTCCTCTTAGTGGCCAGTTCTTCAGTCACTGTGTCTGTCGGAGATTCCTCTTGGCTGCAGAGGCGTGACTGCACTGACTCCAGAAACAGTGCGTATAAACTCTTCCTCTCTGCATCTGCAATGTAACATGTTGTACGTTTTTCAAGAAATTGTTCAAACTCTGCTCTGTTCAGCAAAAAAAGGTGAAACTTAAAAAAAATGTTTCAAGCGCACAAATAAAGTACAGTCACATTTGCAGGGAAAACACTGACCTCTGGAGGATCTCTCTGACTGCTCAACCTCCTTACAGTCCAGATTTTTGAGCAGCTGCATGGACTTCCCAGCCATGATGATCTGCTTGAGGACAGGCTTGAGGAAGGACACCATGGTGAGCTGCTTGTTGCCCTGATCGCCTCCAGAACTGCCGCTGGCTGCATCACTCAGCTTCTCCTCGTTCTCCACCGTCTCAGACACGCTGTACAGTGTGTAGGTGGCGTACCAGAAGTCCCTGTGGTTCACCGGGACATCTTTGTTCCTGGGCAATAATAAGAGCGGGTGTTTTCAAATTCAGCAAATCAAATGTCATTTAGTGTAGTATAACAGCCAAAATGTTAGGTTAAAAAGTCATGATAGAATAGATGTTTTAAGGTTCTTGGGGTCCAAACCTCTGGATGATGAACTCTTTGGCAGGATCAAACAGGTGGCCATGAACAATCCATTCATCCACAATCTCCAGATATGGTCTGACTGTCTCTGTCCATAGTGAAAACAATAAAGCCACCTAGAATAAGAAAAGATGACACACAGGAATGATCACACACACAGATTTGTTTCCTTAAGATCCATGAACTCTCTCTTGTGTTGAATTCACTGAACAAAGCACTCAAGACAAAACTCACAGCTTGCTCTGAAGCTTCCCCGACACTGTCATATTCAATGATTGCCTTGTACAGGGTGTTGAGCAAGTGCGAAGCCCGCACGACATTCGGGGTCTCGGGGGGGACTTCAGCGACCCCGGTGCAAAAGACTTTGTGCAGCACTTTGATCTGTGCTAGGTGAGGGCTGAGCCGCTCCAGAACTGCAGACAGAGTCACCGTCTCATCTGCAAAAAAAGAGGATGACTCATCAAATACCAGCTGATGCAAGCGAGAAACCTCTATTATCTATTCAAGTGTGCCGGTAAGTCATGACAGTGAGCCAGCATGAATAATACCAGGAGTGTAAAACTGAGGTAGCTAAATAGAATCCAGCTATCATTCATTTTTAGCATTAACACCAGTGTTCCTCATAACGTGACATGTCGAAATGTCGTCCATGGAGAATGCCTGTTGCATTATTCATTAAACAGCCATAAATACACAGTGAGAGGTGTTTCTTGCTCACCAGTGTTTGCACAAAACTATCCACCACCTTATTAAAAATCCAGGGCCTGATCTGACCATATCACTACATGCTAATAGCTAATTATGGATGACATGGGTGTTTCCTTCACGGGTTGTTTAACATTTTTCATGCATTACTTATAAGATTTGTACAGTACATTCTTTTACAGTTGGATTGAAACACCGGCATCGATATCACGATATGTTCTCTTGCAAACCTGAAGCCTGCATTATCAATGTTTTAACTGGACTTTGAAACTGTCCAGCTTTTTATCATTTCAGCCATCTGCCAGTTTATTGTTGTTCCACTGACATGATGGCACATACAGTACATGCTAATGTGTGTGTTAATAAGGTTAAGATTCTTCATACTATACACACATGACACAAACTGTGTCATCATATTTCACCAGATCACTTGTGTTGTGATGCCAGCTTTATCTTAAGCCAGTATTACAGTGAATGGAGTTATACTATCTTACCGAATGGTTTTCAATCCCATAAACATACTTGTACTTGCCATTGCATATGATCTCTCTCTCAATTGTGGTCAGCTCCTCTTTAAAGCTGGTAAAGTACTTGTTGAGCGCCCAGACAAAGGCCTGATAGGTCCTGAAGGGAGGCTCGGAGCCCTTCTTGGAGCTGTAGGAGGAACTGGAGCCTGGTGGGCAAGGCTCTGAACTATATCCCGTCACCTCATCTATGAACTTCTGCAACCTGAACACCGCCTGGCCGTACACGGCGATATGCTCCAGCACAGAGCGCAGACAGTTCTGCAGCACAGAGGGAGATAAGATCGTTTCCTTCAGCAAACAGAGGACACGTTTATTAAGATATAATACAAGGATTTTTCAGATTTTTAACTTACACTGGTCAGATGAGTTACAACCACGTTATTCCTTACTGACACTTTTCCATCGTGATGTTGGAATATAAAATGTTTCTTAACCCCAGACAGAAGCCTGCAACACACCAGCATGTAAAGGACACGATCATTTCCCTTATAATCCAACAATGACTCAAATGTTGGGGGATTTACTTGATTATAAAAAGGTATAACGTGAGACAGTAGGAGATACATTTCTCAGAGTTTGAACAAGGAACACAGTCACACACCAGCATCATTACATCTTACCACAGTGTCTCCCGTATTACTTGGGTCTCTGTGACAAAGGCTTTTTCTTCTGGTAGATACAATGGATCAGTGTTGTACAAGTGTTGATCCCTGTGAAGAGAAACGCTGAGCATAAACATTTGAAATCTTTTCAATTCACAAATAACCTAAACTGCTACATTTGCCAACACTGTAGTTTATAAAAAAAAAACAACTATTAGTCTTGGCTGCTATCAACTATTTTGTTATTTATGGAATTTGCATTTTTGTGATGTTTTTCTTTCTTTTCAACTGCAACAAAGCAACAAAATCATCATTGAAAGTGCAGTATTATGGTATTTTTCATTATATTTTTAAAGCATTAAATTTTCTTCAAAGAGGCAAAATACTGGATATTGGTATCAGCTTTAAAAAACTATGATGTAGTATTACGACCATTATTGAAGAAAAAAATGAGTTCTGTAAAAATTCTAAAAAATATACTTTTCTTAAAATATTAATATTATGAGCATATTCTCCTAATATAATGGCTTTGTTTATAATAGTTATTTCTCATAATTAATGTAACTGATTTATGACTTTATTCTCATGATATTATTTTTTTTCTCAGTGTTATTGTCTTAATATTCTATATCTATAATAATACTATTGTTTTTTTCTTGAGATTATGACTTTATACTTATAATGTGACTTTTTCATCAAGACTATAACATTTTAATTCTCAAAATGTGATTTTTTTTTGTAAGTGTGACCCTACTGCTATATCCTAAAGTAAAACATTTACAAATGTTGGAGTCTTACCACACATTGAGCAAGTTGGAGTGTAAATGCAAGCTGTGAGGAAAGCGAGGAGCGTGAGCCACCCAGTATGGTGTCACTACATGCTGTTCGAGCCAGGCCCGGGCATCAGGCTCACCCACTGGAAAGACACAAACTGGAATTATTTTCACATTCCTGTGTCCTGTGTCTGTTTCACATTATCGCATTATTGTTGTGCATTTCATTATCTGAAATTATATTCTCCATTAAATATAATATGATTGGTTCGCACCCGTCCATGTGACTGCAACTGTCTTGTTAGGGTTGTCCTGGTCTTCCTGTGGTGTTCTGTCCAACTGGATCCCAGAATCCTCCCTGCTGATTGGCTGCTGGCTGTCCTCATCCTCACTCTCCTCCTCAGACCATTCCTAAAAAAAATACATACAACATACATACAACACTTGATATTTCATAAATAACATTTCAAATACATTCATCAGCAGCCCAAAAAGACAACTCAAGTGAGAATGCTTAACTTCAGCTGGATTAATGTGTACTGTGGTCTATGTTTTTTTTTTAGAGCACAAATATCTTGAATGACACGTTGGTTATGATTTACTCACAGGGGTATCTGGATATGGTCCAAGGTCTATGTCCTCACCCTCCATCAGATATTTAGCCCAGTCAAAGTTGTCCTCTTGTTCTGAAGAGACACCAGTTGAAGAAATAATGATAAACTTGACAGGTGAGCATTTAACAGGATTCATCAACATTGCTATGAAACTAAACATTAGTGAAACATCAGCTCACCGGCCTCCTTCACCCTGGGTCTCTCAGTGAAGTTTGTGTTGGAGGGGGACTCCGACAAGGAGAGAAGCAGTGACAGTATGCCGTGGTGCACATCAGTCTGCAAAAACAAATAAAGCCAAAAGGAAACATGAACGACGAAGAAAAGTATCTAGTGCTGCAACAATTAGTCAATTTATTTATCGACAGAAAATGAATCAGCAATGATTTTAATAATCAAATAATTGTCATTTTTTAAGGAAAAATGGTTGTAGCTTCTCAAATGTGAGAATTTTAAGCTTTTTGTGACATATGTGATATATATACATGTCTTTGGATTTTGGATTGTCGATCGGACAAAACAAAACATGTGAAGACATGACCTTGGGCTCTAAGAAATCATAACAGGCGTTTTTCATTATTTTCTGACATTTTCTAGACAAAGCGATTAATTGATAGAATAAGTATCTGATTAATTGATAATGAAAATAATCGTTAGTTGCAGCCCTGAAAGTATCTACTAGGGATTTGTCTTTAGGGCAGTTTTAGATCATAGACCCTCACTCTATTAATGAGAATATTTTCTGTGCCATACCTTTGTTCCATCTGTATTAGGTAAAGGTGAGTTCAGGAACTCATTAGTGAGCCTCCTCCAGCTTTCTGCTTTACTCAAGTCTGAGTGGACCATGAGCTTTTCATAGATTCTGAAAAACACAGCAGATTACGCATAAGAGTGTCATCTGAAATATCTATATATTTTAATGAGGGGGGGGGGGGGCAGGTTGTATGGCTAAATCAGTCAGATCAACAAAATTGTGGAGGCTTAACCCAAGTTGTTCTTTACGTTTTTGTCATGAGAACATCTTTCAAACATGCAAACCATGCAGCATGAAGAATATCAGGCAATGCAGGGACATTAGAGAAACTTTCTGAGGGGACCCCTATAGACCCCTTGAATTACATAATAACTCTTACGCCCCTGCAGAAGACACTGGCAGAGTAACAAGCACCACAGACACACTCACCCATTTATACTGCGTTGGACTTTATGGCTGTCCACGTCCAGGTAACGATGAAACCTGACAAGACAACAGACTATTAGCCCACTAACATCACCGTATGATGTAAACACTGGGTTACAAGTTAGCGGCTGACAAGCTAGCTCCCAATCCTGTCAGTGACCAACCTTCACTCACCTAAAATTTGACCAGGCGAATTTCAATGCCAGCTGAAAATTCTGGTCCTCCTCATCCTCAATCCCGCTGATACAACTGATCAACTTCTTGATTTCTCTCTCTGTCTCCTTTTCGAAGGTGCTCCAGTGTGCCATACTGATGTTGACAGTGCTGCTGCTGCTGTTAGCTTTACGTTATATGCATGTAGCTGTCTTTCTGTCAAGGCTTGCGACAGACCTAGTGGAAGCTAAAGTGCTAGCACAAACAAGAAAATGTTAGCTAAATGTCCTTTGTTGCAAACGGCAGGACAGCTTCAGCGTTATCTATTCATTGATTCATCGAGCTAATGCCGCGCTGCTGCGTTTGCCTCCTACAACAGACGAGTGCGCATGCGCGACTTCAAAATCGATTTAAAAAGTGTTTATATGATATTTAATTTTCTTTGGAAATGAAGAACTGTCAACTTGTGCGGCCAAGAAGTTCAATATCTTGAATACACTACTTAAAGACGACGCTGAAGTTAGTTTCAGATTCGGAGTAAAGGGGAAAGTTAAGGGAAACAATGATATTTAGCGTCTGATTCTCAGTTTTTTCACCATTTATACTCATGAAAAAGAAATGAAGATTTGTGAAACCTTTATTTTGCTCATGAAAACACAAAAAGGGCGCTTTCACTGTTTTTCCCATCCAGACCACATTCAAAAACCACTATGTTATGACTCTGGACTAGATTGCCTAGGAGACTCCAGAGACTCATTAAAACACTGTTTCAGTTGTGAAACCTTTATTCTATTTATGAAAATGAGGGAAAAAATGGCGATCCTTACTGCTTTCTCCCATCCAGGACACATTAGACCAGGTCCAAAAATCATATACTTAGACCTATCAAATCTGGACCAGATTATTATTATTTTTATGATGACAACTCCAGCTATAAGGTTTGTTTTTTTATCCGGACCGTGTCTAATGTGGTCTGGGTGGGAACAAGCTTCCTTTTTTTTCACAAGGAAAATAAAGGTTTCACAAATCTGAAAATGGTTGAAACAGCGTTTAATCCCACATGAATCAGGCTTTTTGCTGCGATGTCTAACACTATTTCATAAGTAAGAGTAGTGAAAGTGACTCTTAACTTTCCCTTTTCCTCCGAATCGAAAGCTGCGAGTCTAAAGACATCACCGAAACGTTGTTGTCATAGGCGCAGAAAAACAGGAGAGTGCCTGGTCAGCAGAATAAGCCTGGGACACACAAAATGTAACTTATCTCTAAACCTCATCGGGAAGCATCTAACCGGAACAAGGCAATGACAGCTGTTAAACAATGAACTGGAACCTGAAGGGATTGAGCACATGGACTTGAACACACTCTTTACAAATTACTCTAGTAACTCTATTTTAAAACATAATTTAAGAAGCTATAACTATTTGAAGGAATTAAGAACTATGTGATTCAACAGTTGGTGGCGATAGTGCTCCGAATGGTGGCAATTCGCCATTAGACAGGAAGAAGAAGAAGAAAGTGGGAACACTTCTCCCATAATGCATTGCAGTCCGTTACGACAGGTGGTAGCCGTTGGAGCCTCTCGCCTTCAAGGCTTTTAGATTGGATTATGGCACTCCTCCCCCGAGAAGCACCGAACTATTCTTTTGAGTGTTCCCCAAAGAAAGAAATAAAAACTACATATTTTGTGATGGTTTTGTGATACTTATTTTACCAAGCAGCGTTAACAGACTGAGAGATCCATTATTTCTGTGAGAAATAATGGATATAATAAAGGAGAGATAATGTTATTTTGTCTTTAATGGGGCGTGGCTAGCACCCTCTCCTCCTCTCACGCATAACTTTAGAGTCGCCACGGCGGTGCTGTTCATAGCGCTGTGCCGATCCATCAGAGAAGCAGCTAACCCAGCCCCCTCACGGCAAAAGGAAATGAAGAGGCGGCTACATAAGAAATACCTAATCTTGATTCTGGCATATTCAGGTTTACTTCTGCTAATCCCCTATGTGTTAGATTACCGGGACAAATCCGTCCAACACTCGAAACACGGACTGCCGCAACAACAGCCCAGATGCCCAGATTTGGAGAACACGGTGGCGCTGCTGTGGGATAACGGTTACAAACTCAACGGTAGCGACGCGGCGGAGTACGCCGTCAACCGGAGCCAGTCTCGGATACACATCTACCTGCACGCCACCTGGAGGACGGGTTCGTCATTTTTGGGGGAGCTGTTCAACCAGCACCCCGATGTTTTCTACCTGTACGAGCCAATGTGGCATATATGGCAGGCTCTGTACCCTGGGGATGCAGCCAGTCTGCAGGGTGCAGTGCGGGACATGATGAACGCCTTGTACCGCTGCGATTTCTCCGTCCTCAAACTTTACGCAGGCTCGCAAAACATCACTACGTCGTTCATCTTCGGTTGGAAAATGAACAAGGTGATATGCTCGGAGCCGCTGTGTGATGCACACAAGCGGCACGAGATTGGACTGGTGAAAGAGGACCAGTGCGCCAAATGCCAAAAGAGGGACATTAGGGAGCTGGAGAGGGAGTGTAAAAAGTACAAGGTGGTGGTGATCAAAGGAGTCCGTGTTTTGGACCTAAGCACGCTGGTTCCTTTGATGAAAGACCCGGCGATAAACCTCCAGATCATTCAGCTCTTCAGAGACCCGAGGGCCGTGCACAACTCGCGGCTGAAGTCCAAGCAGGCCCTGGTGAAGGAGAGCATCCAGGTGCTGAGGAGCAAGAAGCAGAACGACAAGTATAAGCGTCTGCTGGTGCCGAACAACAGGGTGAACCGGGCTGAGAGCTACGTCTCCAGCGCCATGGAGCTCATCTGTGACAACTGGCTCAGTGACATGATGCTGGTGGTGAACTCCCCTCCCTGGGTGAAAAGGAACTATCTCCGCATCCGCTACGAGGACCTGGTCCTGCACCCCATGGAAGAGCTCCAGAGGTTGTTCCGCTTCTCCAACCTCTCCAGCTCTCCTGCTTTGGAGAGGTTTGCTCTGAACATGACGCACGGCCAGGGCTATTCCTCAGACAAACCCTTCTTGATATCGTCTAGGGATGCTAAAGAGGCCATATATGCTTGGAGGGAGCGACTCAATGTTGAGCAGATAAATCAGGTGGAGGCCTACTGCAGCGAGGTCATGAGACAGCTGGGGTATCAGAAGAATAGCATGGACAAAACCACATGAGCACGAGCCATGAAGAATCATTAAGGTACGTGAGATCACATGAAGGGGGGGGGGGTGGTTTAAGAGTGTTTGATGGTGAACATAGTGTCCTAGATGCTGCCCATGCTCATCTTGTTTTCAAATCTGCACTTCTACCAATACAGGAAGTCAGTGGTTTGACAGAAACCATCCAGCTCTAGGACTGATGCTGTTTACTGTCTGATCCTTGACTTTTGACCTACCTCTGACCTGAGTCATATTGAAAACAGAGCGTCTATCTGGGGATCAGTAGAGTATCACATTTTTATTCCACTAGCCCTGCAAGCACAGACAAGCAATGATGATTGATTCGATGCATTTACAGTCCCCCTTCACTTAAAAATGTGTTGATTGTTATTGTCGTTGGATGTTTGAGCTTCACTGTGCAGAATGACGTATGTAGAGTTTAACTAGAGAAGGCCGTCTTCATTTTAGGGAAGTTTAGGGTTTAAGTTTGCTCTTACAAGCAGGATTTTGTGACATTACAGGTAGTTTGGAAATGAGTCTTGTGACAAGCGTGATGTGGAAACCTGAAACATGCAGTGCACATACATGTAACTGTAATTGAACTATTTTGTGGAAAGAGTTTTTATATGTCTTAAAACATGTCTGGAGGGGAGTCTGTAACAAAATCCACCTGTTGATTGTATTTTGTCATTTTCACTATTGCAGTCTGTCCTCACATGATCTGTCTGCTGTGTTAATCAGATACAGACTCTGCTCTCTGTGTTGTAGATAATAGCTCTGTCGGAGCCTCATAATCTATTAATATGTAAAGGTGTTGCTATCTCACATCAAGTGTGGCTTCACTTACTACTTTACTATGCAACAAACCACACTTTACAGACTTAACCTACCACCTGAACAACAACAACAAACTAATGTTGCAGTTGAATGAACAAAATGTATTTGTATGCTCCAAAGGCTAAACCTTAAGCTTAATAATCCAGCAATGGCATTTGAGAACAAGTGACACCGCTGTGACTGATTATTGTAGCCATCAGAGCGGGACAGTCAGAAATATTTCTCCCCCCTTAATGAGCGACTGATCTGCTGTTTAATAGAGGCCTCATTGTTTTCTCCCTGGCATTGCCGGGTCCTCTCATGGATAGCGGGGGGCTGGCAGAGAGTCACTGGGCCTCAGACTGTGCTGTCGAGAAGGGGATCATTGTATACGGCTGTCCGTGACGGCATAGAGCTCCCAGGGTTACCACCGGCCTGTCACCACCAGCTCTCACAAGCAGACCCTTTAGGGCTGTGCAGCCTGCAAGCCATCAGCGATGGAGCAAGACACAGGGTGGTGGTAGTGGGTGCCCCTTATCTCACTGCCTCCAGCGTCGCACTGCTCTATATCTAGTGCGATTAAAAGAGCTCACCAGCATTATTAATCCTATTGAATGCAGCCCTTATGCTCCAGTATCTGTTCCTGTATGCAGCTGTGTCATAATGCTTTCATTTTAATACTCAGCTGACTATTTTCCTCAACATTTCTTCTCTTCCAGGGGTCTGGTATTCAAGGCAGAAGGCAAAAGGTGGAATAACAACGCAAGAAGGTGGAATATGGTCCACTGGGAGCTGCAAGCACGGCTCTTGGGTTGTTTTTTTTTCAGCCGAGGCGGGTCGATGAACTGGAGAGAATCCAAGTGGAAAGAGCAGCCAGTCAGAGACGGATGAAATTGAAACGGGGAGCCGGCAGCTTATTTTTACAGTGATACCTGTTCAACACCAGTGAGGTCTATGCAGATAGAGAAGATATGGGGAGGGGGAAATAAACAAGAAGAGAGAGACAGATGAGGCTGGTTTGTGCCGCCACTGTGCTCACCAGTCTCTATCCTTCTGTCCTTTTTAGTAGCACTAATCCTTCCTCAAATCCCCTGCAGGCGAGGGCCATAAAAAGCAAGAGATGGGTCCTTCTTGGGAGACGACTGCCAGGATCCAGGGTGGCAGCGTTGGGTTGGTTAGCTCTCACCTGACTGACTTATCCGTCCAGCCTATGACTAAGCGTGGCAGTAATCTCGAGCATTACTGATACTTAACTGCAGTTGGCTCACTAACAATGCTAATGTAGAACTTTGAAAGGAGAAACTACAGTATTTTCTTTAAAAGAGGCCTGACTGAGGAACTATTGTTCCACCCCCCCGGCCCCTCAGGAATCTGGACAGCTGCAGCGCCCCACTGACAAAACACTCACATGGGTGTGAAATTTTCTAATATCCCACGGACGTGTCTTGGAAAGCTGTCTCTGTCCTTTGCCAATGAACTTTTTAGCAAGTTTTCACCACAGATGGTACTGATTCATTTTATCTACCGTTTTTATTGTTTTATAGTTTTTGTCTAAACTATTGTTAAAATGCTGTGATATCCCTCCGGTTAAGAATGTGTTGTGTGTTGAGGAGGGGTAAAATGTTTACCAGCATCCACATGTTCAACTTTAGAAGTTGGTTCTTTAATATTTGTCGAGGGTGGAATACCTGAAGAAGTTCTCTTGTCAAAGAAAGAAATAACATTTAGACGATTCAAACTGACTTCAATAAACAGTGAAAACTAGAGAAGCATGTCCTGAACAACGTGCGTGTTATTGCTGTGCGACGTTTGGATGATAGATGCGATGAATATGGACTTTAAAACACTTCAGCATTAGAATTTGATGCGCTACGGTATTCAACTGAAACTGTACATGTGACCACAATGAGCTTTTGATCAGTGTGCAACAGTGAGCATGTTAAAATTTGAATGGAGTTTATACTTCATACCAGTACATTAAGTAAGTTATAGATACAATGGTAGCAAATGGGCCACCACAGATTGTAATGTATTTTGTAAATTATTACTCAAACTGTACATCTCATCATAATGAGCTTGTGTACAGTTGATTAGTGGGTGATAATGACCAGTTGACATTTGAATGGACTTTATGCAGGTCCTGAGTTTTAAATACTATGGGACTGAATGGGCCTCCATGTTTTTACAAGTCAGGATCAAATGAAGCCAGTCAGGTGTCCAAATGAACATTGAAGCAGGTTTTCCTTGCGATCATTCCTCCTGTTCATGCTGACCACTAGAAGATCCCCTTCAACTGCACTTACAATGTAAGTGATGGGGGATACAAGAGGGACTTTGGCACTAAAAAGACTAACTTTGAAAGATATCTATTTGATTTGACTCATTTGGACAGCTGAAGCTTCAAATTAGCTTCAGCTAAACTTTTAAACACATTTTAGCACAGAGGGACGACTGTGGATTTTGTCCTCCATCACTTACATTGTAAGTGCATTATGAAGGATCTTCTAATGGTCAGTATGAACAGGAGGAATGATTACAGCACGAAAAACACATTTCAGTGTTCATTTGGGTTCCTGACTGTTTTAAGACAGACTTGGGGGGGAAAAAAATTGTGAATCCGTCCTTGAAATGCCATAATAACTCACAGACTGTACATGTCATCAGATGATCAACACAGAGTTGATCATCTGGCAATAATTATCTTTTTGAAATATCAGTGCAGTTACTGGCTGAAATGTAAATCCAATAGATGTCAGTGGGGATTGAATTTTAATATTAATAACTCCAAGTTATCAAAAAGAAAAGTCATAGCAGACAGCTACAAAAAAATCACTCACATTTTGACATGAATCACCATGGTAGCATATAAACTGTGACTTTTGACTTTTAAAAAAACGTGTTTTTCCAGGATCATTTCATTCAATATGCAAATAACATTTGATCAAACTGCATGAAATTGCAAGCTTTAAGTGAGGGGGAAAAAAGCACAAAAGAATAAGAAAAAGTATGCAAGACAGTGATGTAATCTGATGCATTTAACCCTGATGTTAACCCTAAACAATGCAAACTTCATGTGATGGCTTCTTAGACCTAAATAAAAGACAACTGGGTGAATTATAGTTTAACAATTTTTATTAACATGTTGACATGCAAACCATGGCAGGTAGAACCAGGCAGCCAGTTGCTACTAGAAACAACAGGTGCACATATTGACAACTGAGCTACATCTCATATTTCTCAGGTACAGAGAGCAAGTAAATATAGCCAGCAAGACAACTGACAGCACAACAGTCTGGAGAGAGATGAGTGCGCATGAAGGTTATATAAGAGTCCCACGAGTGTCCTCTGCTTGAGGTAAAGTGCCAAACTCTGCTAATGTCTTCGCCAACATTTAAGTTTTACATGAAGTTGCTGTCCATAAAGTTCTCCAACATCTCAAAGAAAAACTCAAAGTCAGTTTGAACTCAGTGTGTTAACATACAGGAGCTAATTTTCTGCCTTTTTATGCACTTTTGTTAGTAAGTACAGCCGGAATCATACAGAAATCCACTACAGATATGATCAACAGTCAGTTTTCACATTCATACCATGATCATATGGTATGAAGAATGCAAATCTTCAGGCTGTGACCTTTCCATATAACAGAAGAGAGATTAACAATCACAGAATCTAACAATAATGGCTTGTTGAGACAAAATGAATGTGATTATTTTAATGCCCTTGATACAGACAAACTTCCCTATCATCAGACTGCAGAGATGTTCATCAGAGAGCACAGTGCTATGCTTCACATTACTTCTCACTCCAGCTAGAGTTTAAATGACCCACAGTCCATCCTGCTTGGCAACAGCTTACATAACTAGATTCATTTCCTCTTGGAAGTCCTCAGTGCATCATAAAATTTGTGCGTGCCTTCTCCCTTGTGCGAAAGCCTCAGATTCAACTTACACAATCATGCCTTTCACACCTGCCCCTGTGTACTCATACATAAATGCAGGAGCCACCGTGTGCAGTCGAAGGAGAAAACAAAGGCGACACGTGCTGCATGGTGAATTCAAAATGGGGGAGAGGCTCAGATGTCTAGACGTGGTAAAGGGAACACAGAAAAGAAGCAACAGAGTAACATCTTCCTACTCCCAGAACAACTATGTTGGTTCAATCAGAGGCTCCACCAGCCTAAAGGGCCTGGATACATGTATATAATGTGCCAGATAATGTGCTAGTATTTACATTTGTAGGAAAAGAGCTAAACGTAACATCTTGAAGGCAAATGACCAAATATTTCCCCTCATAATCATGCTGCGTGGGAGGAAATTCCAAAGAGTGCACTACAAACAGTGAGGATATGTAATTAGAAGGTCAACGAGTAACTGATGCATTATAAATAATGAAACATTTCTATAGTTTATGTGGAGTGAGACAAATCACCATGTAGAAAAAAAAACAATAGGGCTCAGTGTTCTACTGTGGATAAATGGCAGCCAACAGAGATTTGCTTGGCAAGCGAAATTCAGAAGCTCAGAATCAGTTATGAAGGATTTGCATGCTGGAGTTGAGCCTCTTACCAGTTAAACTGTTCTGTGTAGATGGTAACTGGGCCACAGGTGAAATGATGTCATGTACTGTATGCTGTATTTGATGTTATCCACCTGCTGAACACATGAATCTATCCACAGTTGGGACGACATGCATTCATTTTGTACCAAAAGAGAAACCATAACAGCAGGAGGTTCACATCATTTTCTGTAACAATGCAGGATGCCATCAGCCCACTAAAGGTACAATCACAGTGATAGGATTACATTTCACTGTGATTGTACCTTATATGATTACATGTGACAAATAAACTTGATTGATTGATTGATTAAAGGGAACAACATATGTTCCTATTTATTATCAGCCAATGTTAGTCCAATTTCAGGAAATAAGGGAATTCAGGTTACTTAAAATCAATGCTTAGGGAAGTTTCTGCATTACTATTATTTATGTGCAGTGACTTCCAGAGAACTAATAAGCAACTTCACTTTTACATTTTTTGGCAGTGAGTTAGATGAAGCTACAGCCAGCAGCCAGTTAGCTTAGCTTAGCTGGAAATGGGGGATAACAGCTAGCCAAAGGTGTCCAAAATAAAAAAAAAAGCAAAATCTGCCTAATAGTAGCCTAATTCAAAATAATTCAGCACATGACTCGACATGTAAAACTGTAAATTGCCATTTTTACTCTGCAGTTTTTGTGCAGATTAAACAAACAAGATATAATGTGCTAGTTGGTGAGTTTTATAGGTACTGGCAGGCAGATTTGTTACCATCAGATAGCGCCAGGCTAGCTGTTTCCCCCTGTTTTTCTTTGTGCTAAACTAAGCTAACTGGCTGCTGGCTGTAGCTTCACATTTAAAGGAAAGATATAAGAGTGGCATTGATTTTTATCTAACTAAGTGAAGAAGCGCACTTCCCAAAATGTCAAACTATTACTTTTAGATCATCTCATCCAAATGATGTTCAAAATCATTGCATCATGTTCTACGAAAATCAGTCTTCTGATTGGATTTTTTTTTTTCCCGCAAAATGGAAATGTGTGTTAAGAAATTGTCTCTGAACAAGAACAGGACAACACAAATTAGAAACTTATGTGTGTTAATATATATTGCAGTTAACCCAGGAACTAAGGTTTAAGACCAACAGGCGAGACGCTAGTTTTACAAAATCTTCCATTAAAATACTTGATATTAGTGATTTATGAGACCAACTCACTTCATAGTTCAGTTAAAGTGCTAACAAGTTCAACAAGCATTTGATGTGAGTATATAGGGTAAACAGTCCAGAGACACCACAGTTTAAGAATATACACGATGCTGATGCAGGTAAAAGGTGAGTTCTGCTTTGTCAGGGTATGTGTAAGCACTAATCCTGGGTGGTAAGCGTTTGGTATTCAGACCTTCTCCTTTTTTTCTACTTTAAAATGTGTGAGGTTGTCAGATGAAATCTTGTGGTGTTTGAAGAACTATTCCATCCTCAAACTTTGCTGTACTGCTCTAATGAAGACTCAAAAATCTAACCTGTGCAAACATGTCATTGCATTTTATAATTTTAAACATTTTTCAATCTGCAAACAATGTAGCAATAGTGCAAAGTAATCAGAATTATGATGAAGGCCTGCCTTTTATTTGACAGTGTTAAAATTCCTTTTTAACTATTTAAGACTTTATAATTCATGATGATATTTTAAGTTTTGGGAAATCATCATCTCAAGAGAAACAATGTAATTAGCATCAAAACACTTCTGTTGCTTGTTCATATTATTGTTGTGAAAGCCAGCCCTTAACACAGATAATGATCCAGGCCAGCTCAAAGACAAGATACACAGATGCTATTTGTAACAGTCATGAGATGTAATGCACTGAAAGGAGCGGTCGCTCTGAGGAGAAACAAAGCTCAGCATTGTAGCTATTTACATGCTCGTATTCTTCACCCCTGTTACTTCACCCATGACGAGCTGTGGTGGTGGTGGAGAGAGCAAAACGTTCGCTGTCCCTCTCTGCGCTACTCACATGCCAGAATCTCCTCCACACAGACGCTTTTGTGTGAAACTGCAGAAAGCTTCACTGACAAACTGAACAGATGAATAGTACAAATTAACCAGAGAAGCCATGTTTAATCTATAAACCATTAACATTTGTTTTGTTTGGACTTGTTTTAGCATCTAGATGGGATGTGATGGCAAAGAAGTCACTTAGCATGATCTCAGTGCTAACTAATGTACTGTGAAGACAGAAAACTGGTCAGATGACATGATGAGAGAGTGCTGCTGGGCAATATTTCATTTTTCTACTACTTTTCCACGCCAGCTGAACACACAAAGTGTCACAGTTTCAGCAGTGCAGATTGAGTCTCGCATCTTGTCCCCATATCCTGCATAAAGGTTTCAATCCTGTTTATGCAGAGGAAACAAAACAAAACAAAAAAAAAAAGAATCAGTAAAACTGAATCACAGTATAACAGCGTGGAGAGTTAGTCTCCTGATGCACAAGAGGACACATGTCTCCTGGAGGATAAACTCCGTCTCTGTGATGAGGATGAAATGCTCCTTGAACTCTGCTCTCGGGCCTGGAGCTCAGAGTCATTCTGAACCCTCCCCTCTTGTCTACTCCCATATCTCCACTTTGTCTTATCTCTGAAGGACTGGACGCTCTGCCCGCAGGATGAGAAGAGAGCCGAGGGCGAGGCGGTCTAGGGGTGAGGTCAGGGAGGTTTGACAGCACAGGCGGAAGGAAAGGAGGGTCAGACGTGATCCTCGATGGGGAAAACCAGGCGTGTGCCGCGGCTCAGCAGCTCCTGCTCCCTGGAGTCCAGCTCACGTTCCAGCGCCTCTTCTGAGGTGCTGCCGCTCCTTTTTCCATTAGCGCTCCAGCCTGACCCCCCGGCACCGTCCACCCCACCACCGGACGCCCCGTTGGCTGTGATGGAGGTGTCACCAAACATGAAGGTCAGGTCGCCGTCGTTACGAATGAGGTCAGAGTCGTGGTCTCTCAGCTGCTCGTGGTTCTGCAAACACATCCACAGTGGAACATGAGGGGAAGGATGGTGTGACAGATGCAGGACGCACAGTGCGGATGAATGTGGTGTGAAGAAATGAACAGACTGACATTAACAGTGCAAAGGCTCATAAAGGACACTATGGATTTACATAAGGGAAGGAGGGAGAGTTTCACTTAGCAGCCTGCAATGCATCCGCTTCATTAAAGAGCGGTAACACAGGAAACCACAGGCTGCTCATAAACATGTACACCATCCTTACCGTGATGAAAGATATGTGCAGTAATGACGCACATTTCAAGTCTACAAGTTAGACACTTAATTTAAAAGCACATATTGCATTCTGAGTATGTAATAGCTCTCAAACTGTGGCATGAGGCCTTCACAGCTCTAATTGACTGACTGACAATCAATATCGCCCATGTCCCCGGGGAGAAGAGAATGAGTTAACATCAGGTCAACACGGGGATTACTCAGATGAAGGGATCAGAAAAAAAACAACACAATTACATAACCTCTTCTCTCCAACAATTATATAGGCAGGGGAAAAAAAACTCACAATTAATCCATCAGGCATTTTATGTAGTTAAAAAGGGTTATGAGTCATGTTCAAATTGAAATAGTGATTATACTAGGACAAAGAAAAAATAAATATATTCATTTTAATAAGATAGTGTAAAAGTGTAAAAGAATAAAGACAGAGGGGAAAAAATCTGCAGTTAAAAATAAATGCACTTCCTGTTTGAGTAACATTTGCTAAAAAAAACTACAGCACCCACATCCTTTATGGTATTATTAATTACCCATTTTAAAATATTAACAACTTAGGGACCAATGGGCTTGTGTGTCACAGACAGTACTGAAACTATTGAGACTAACGCATTTCTGGTTCTTTAGACAGAATTGTTAAATCTGTGTTATTATGTATTTTTTTCAGAACTATCTAGCTTGGGAAGAACATCTATAATCACATTTTAAATGTTATACAATATGGGGTCAGTGGGAACCAAAAATCTCCTTTGTTTGTGGGGCATTTTATTCCCTCCAGATTTCATAATATCCATAACCGAAGAAGAACCAGGCAGGGAGCTTTATTTAATCCTGTTTCTCCCCGCTTGGCAACACAGAGCACTGGACGGTCCTGATTATATGAACAACCAGCTAAATTCATGGCTCGCCTGCCAGCCAGCCCTGTGCTGGCATACCAACAGCAGTAAACCGGAGAGACAAATATTTAGGGATACAGAACAGAAGACAGAACTAAACTTTCAGAGAATTTAATTTAAAGAGGAAAAACTCTCAGAGTGAAGAGATGCAGTTTAGATTTTGTATCCTCACTGTGACAGGCTCTGTGGGTTACTGTGAAAGGAGGCTATAATAGCCAAAAGCCCCCACATGAAAGTATGTCACATGAAAAGAAAAGGAAAACTAGCAAGAGTGAATCCAAGTGTGACCGCCTCGTCAATGGGTGTTTGTGTGTTTAAAATATCGGAGCGCAATGTCTTTCAGAACCCGATCATCATTGAGGTGGCGCTGAAAAGGGCCTTTTGTGCCCACTGAATGCAAAAAGGCTTCTTGACCGTCCATTTTCTCTCTTGCTGAAGGCCCCGGTGCTTTGTACATTTACTGGCAGGCACCGAGAATACTTTGACGATATTACAATTCTCCTGAGAGAAAAACCTTCAGTATTCAAAGAGAGCCTTCCTGAGGGCTCAGGTCTGAACACAGGAAAATAACTCATGCTTATAGCTGAGGTGAACAATGGTTAAGATCAATCTTTTTTATTTATTCAGCATCATAGGCTACTTTTAGGCGGATTTTGTTACCTTCAGACAGAGCCAGGCTAGCTGTTTCCCTCTGTTTCCAGTCTTTATGCTAAGCTAAGATAACCAGCAGCCCACTGCATATTTAATATATATTATATATATATTAATATATACAATATACAATATTCTCATCTAACTCTCAGCTAGAAAGTGAATGAAGTGTAGTTCCCAAAATGTCAAACTATCCCTTTAAAAAACCTCTGACCGCACATTGTGCAGTGAATAGACTTTCTGCAGTTTCTACAGCGTGAACATGTATTTTTCACGGATCAGTGGTCATGGAGGAGTGTCACTGCGTATTTGCGGTGTGCCTGCTGTTTATTTGTGGATGTGCATGTGGACACTCACCTCGTATGCCTGGGGGCTGGTCAGACAGCTCGCCAGAGGGCCGCAGTAGCTGGGCAGAGTGGAGGTGAGCGGCGGGCCGCTGTGTGTCAGGATCGGTTTAAGGTAACTGGGCAGTTATTAAGGAGAGTGACCCAAAGAGTATGAGCAGTTATAAAAGTTAGTAAGTCATTAATAAGGGGTACTGAGATTCTCAATTACTCTCACAGAGTTCTGCAGATGTAAATGTTTATAAGTTGTTCATAAATAGATTTTGATCCAGATGACCCTGCAGCTTTTTTCCAGAAGGTAAGTGGCCGAACAGTTCTGATGAACTAAAGAGCTAAAAACACAAAAGCAAGTGTCTGGAAGTGGATTTTCCACAATCTGGCATCCCAAAAGTTGCCCTTTTTAATGGCTTATAACTGTCTAACTAACTTTATTTATTATTCATTTATTAACCATTAATGAAACTATTAGTTACAGGTAGTAAACCCTTTATAAAGGATGCCTTACTGGAAAGCAGTAGCCAAAAATCTGACAAAACACAGTTTACACAAGCTTATTCCAGTATAAAACAGTTTAAACTAGCTTTATATTTTAATTAAAACACATCTCGAGGTCATTCATTTCCTACGAGAAGTTCTTTCCTGCAGAAAAACAAATACATTTCAGCAGATGAATTATGGCTTAATATTGTGGAGGCTGTCTGCCAGCAAGATATATTTGGAGTTTAAATCTGCAAGGAATTCTGTGAGCAGCTGAGGATAAAGTAATTTTGTGATGCTTGGCTGCAGTAGAGAGTGAAACAGCGGGCTTCTCTGCCTCTTGTTTATAATTAGACAGGCTGTATTGCACTCTGATGCACTGTTCAACTGGTCAGGTCACTGGTCTCTTTGTGTAGAGAGGCAGTCTGCTCCCTGTCAGAACATTTATACAGTTTAAACTGAAATCAAAAGCGTTGCTGCGGATGAAAAACCACCGGCTGAGGTGCACAGTCAGCTACAGCCCTTACATGTCACCAGGGCACAAAATTAGCACCAACCAAATGCTGGGGAAATATGTAAGCAGCTGGTAGATTTTCCTCACTCACCAGCCAAAAAAAATGGTAATCTATTGAGTGGCTGGTAAAATTTGAACATTCACTAGTCATTTGGCCAGTGGACAACAAAAAAAAATAATAACTTTACACCCTGCATGTCACCACAAGTCACTGAACTCCCCACACCAAAGCCCTGAGTCATGTATGTTTATCTCAGCTTCTGCATTCAAAATGTGAGAGAAATCCACCCTGCTCGCTTCAGCTGCCTCTAGCATGTGTCACCAGGGAGAAAGTCTCCACTGTCGACCACAGCTGCTCCGCTCACAAGCAGCTACACAATCAGCCACCTGGGGAGGCAGTTGTTCCCCAGAAAGGGAAGGACGGAGGAGAGCTGCTAAACACATTTACTCGGCTCTGTTTTTGCAGCCAGAGTAAGAGGAGATGGTAAAGGTGGTTCGACGAGATATCAGTTAGTTTGAACAATTAATAAACTTGTGGTCTGAAGGCAAACGATAGTCATACTTTCATTGTTTCTGTAAAGCAGGGCGCACAAAGGATACTTGTGATCAAAGGTGTACCACATTCTGAACAGCCAGGCACTCTCCTGTTTGGTTTTACTTTGTCCCTCACCTTGGGGGCCATCCTGAGGAAAAACATGGAAAAGTCATTATATTCTCATCTTCTACACATGCTGCATACAAAGATCTGGATCCATAAGCGCTTGGGGCCCTACAGATGTAAATGATGTTTGGAATTATAATAACTCTGTGACAAACAAGCCTGAAAACTTATTTTCTCAATCAGCCATTTGGGTTATTTCACATGAGAGATTTCATGTGTGTGTTTTTGACTGTGCTGATGTTTCACTGGTTTGAAGTGGATCCAGGCTAGTAGTTGTAGTTGTTTTCAGTCTTTATGCTAAACTACGCTAACCGTCTGCTGGCTTTTCGCTTCATATCGAACGGACAGACATGAGAGTGGTATCCATCTTCTCATCTAACTCTCAGCAAGATGGTGAACAAAATATTGACCAACACTATTTTTTCTGATCTTTAACTTTTGCACATTTGGTACTGAATATGTAATGTCACACTTAAGGGGGAACTGCACTAATTTTACACATCAAAGTCTGTTCAGCATCTTTTTTCTTTTAAACTGTCCATCGTGAGCACAACAGTGTTATAGGAGTGTGATGCTACATCAGTGCAGTACTCTTCTAAGATCTGACACCATGTTTTCAGTGGCTTTAAAGTAAATATAAAATGCTATTCACAATACAGAGAACAAACTAAAACACCTCACTTTAATAATAATGTAAGTCTGTAGCAATCTGAGCAGTGTAAGTACTAACATCACATCCTAGCTCCATGGTAACCTGCACCCACCCCCATGGGCATAATCCCAAGCCTTGGCTCACAGTAATACTATAACTACATGGGACAGTGGGATGCAATTTAACAGGGTAGATAACACTCAACCAGCAATAACTTTGTACAAATTATTCATCATCATAATCATCATCATCTACTGAAAAATAATTCCAAGCATATTGTACACCACAACTAATCGTGCCATTCTGCTTCCGCTGTCTCTTCCAGCAAATTCGCCTCCATTTTTCATGACAAACGGATCTATTTAAGTGTCTTCAGACTTGCTGACTGTGCTCTGCATCGACATAAAATTGCAGAAGTGGAAGAGTATCAGCTGTGAGAGCAGGACTAGCAAAAATAAATGAGTTCTGAGTGGGATCCTCACCCCCTGTAAGACCTGGAAGCTATCTGCAGAGGGCTGCAGGTCTTGATCTGGATCCACACCGACCCTGCAACACAGGAGGAAAGTAGAAAGACAATATTAACAACTAATAAAAAAAGCTATTTAACTTTGGACAAGCTAAATCACTGCAAGCGCTGTTGCAGATGTGGCTCATATTTGGTTAGATGTGGTTACGGTAGCAGCATTTGTCAGCCCCATTTTATGCTGTTTGTAGGTAATTTCCCTACCTGTGACATCTGTTCTATGTTTTCAGACTGTTTCCTTTAACACAGAAGTACTGTGTTTTTTTAGGCTACTGCACCTACAGAAGTCAGATTTGGCCTCTTTGCTATGTGTCTGGAGTTGATTTAAAAACCCACATCAAAGCACTTTTTGGTTGACCTTTTGGGGGGCTGAGAAATGCGAAATGAGAAATAATTCCTAGAAAAGGAGATGAAAGAAAGATTAGAAATCACAAATACCTTTATGGGTCATGACCCAAATCAGAAAACCGCAACCTTATAAAAAAAAAGCCCATGCAGTCACCACTGACCCCGTGATAGAGAGACATGCATGCAGGGACCAAGAAAAAGTTAATGTGATAGAGCTAGTTATGTGTGTCTGTGTTTAACATCAAACACATGCTGTGTTTTCATATTTGTCTCTTAAACCAGGCAAGCAGAACTAATAAACTACCATATTTAAACTATTACAATTTAAAAGGACAAACTGCTTGTTTGCTTTCATGCAGAGAGTTAGATGAGAAGATCTATACAACTCTTAGCTACTGTCAGCAGCCGGTTAGCACCCTACCAGAGCTGCTGACAGCAGCTTCATTTTTACCATACACACTTGAGAGTGGTATAAATCTCATATAACTCTCAGCAAGAAAGAAAATGAGCAGATTTCTCAAACTATACCACTGAAATTACTACAGCATGTATTTTTAGTTTTCATAGCTGGGCATAAGTAATTTCCACCTGGTGTCTCTTACCAGCAGAGAGGGATTAAAACTGAACACAAGCAGATTTTAAAGGGGCACTTTTAATTCACATAAGCTCTGGAGCAGTTGAGTGTAATCCTTGTGGACAGAAGCCAAGGAGGAGAAGTGTAGCCTTTCATGGTTACGTCTGAACTTACAACTGGCACAGTGCAGGTGACGGTTCAGCTAATGTGAATGGTTATCTTTAGACTTTTCCATGACAGCTGTACAAAAATATCACTTCTGAGTGATTGAGGAACAGCATTTTTCCTTCCGTTTTCCACCCCAGGTGCTTGAGAAGGAGCAGGCTAAGAGTGTCTGACTGCTCAAAAACCTTGAGCCTTGAAGAACTTGCTTCTTTCGAAACTACACATACACACACACACACACACACACAGAGGATCTTCAGGGGGTAGAGGCTGCACAGAGGTCAAAGAGCCTTCAAAAACAAAGAGGTGCAAACTCTGGCGGCGCCGTGTCAGGAAGTATCTGAGAGAAATCACATTAAGACACACTGCTGGGGCCCCAAGAAGAGAAAGGCTCAGCCTAACGCACGTTTCCTCCGATAAGAAACAATACAGAACAGTCACACGTGCTCATATACACACCCATACTTATATAAGAGAGCATTCCACTGGTTTCAATTCTCCCACTAACCTTTAATCCTAATCCTGAAACCATCCCCTTCTCTACTTAAATCTATCAAATGTTCCTCACAAGCAATTTTGTTTGCTGGGTTTCTGTCTTCCAGGGAAGATGTGCAACCCTGAACGGAGTATAAATGGAAGAACCATCATGAGACGGCTCTTATTACTTTCCTCTTTTACAAATACTTTTCACATCAGTTCACACAGGTCTGTCAAGGTGCTTCTGCGGAACGAGATGTGTGATTTGTTCTTCACATTGCTGTGTGATAAACTTGTGCACAGTCCACAGAGGTACAAGAGAAAACAAACTCCAGTTTTCACACCATCCAGAGAAAACCTTGAACAAAGCACTTGATCATCCTGCAGTAACCAGCATTAGCTCCACCAGAGATGGGCTGCTGCGTGACACAGTGGTTTTCTGTCTGTGAAAAACCACTGTTTTCTTTCTTAAAAGATTATATCTCAATAATCAATTTCATTTTTTTAAATTCTGACACCAACCTCTCCAGTCGGTCTGTGAAATATTTACTATGTTCTTGAGAGTTCCAACTTCTCTTTCAGCTCTGATATTTATACCCCATAGTACCCGTCACCAGAAAAACAGAAGTAAACAGTGAAAAGAATTTCCATCTTAAGCAACTGCACGCTTCCCCAACACCACTTACTGTCAAAGAGTTCACACTCAGATACAGCACCTGACGTACTCCCACAATCCAAGCTGACGTCGCGGCTCCTGCAATGCCGCGCTGTTCCCAACTCTGTCACATCATAAACACATACACTCAGTATCAAGCACATTAGAGCAGAAAAAAAGGCTCATTAAAGTTGAAGAGAAAAGTATTAAGAGGTATATTTAGCTTTTTTGTGGGACTTTATCTGCGTATAAAAAATAGCCATCTCATGTATTAAGATTCTCATAGGAGGAACTGTATTGACACACATCTCTGATCTCTCCAATTTGATCTTAACATTAGATACAGACGAGAACTTCTATTAACTACTTTTAACTGAGAAATGTTTTTTCTCAAGAATCAAAGTGTTTTTTTGTGCATGAAAAGCTTCTATATTCTGTCACACTGGTTAAAAGCGAATCATCCGTATCATTTTGAAGTTCAAAGTTACGTCACGGTCAGTGTTGGTTTAATGGAGGGCTAAGTATAAATGAGAGTTTAAGCAGTTAACAGTGACCACTCAGTGTTTTAAAAACAGTAAGTGGCAACAGTCTCAGCCAAATATGATCCTCTGTTTTGGGGACATGCACTAATCCTCCAACTTGGCACAGAGGCTGAGCAGATGTTCAGGCATACACATCATAAAATAACAAAAAACCGCTGGATGAAAGAACTGGAGTTCCTCAACTAACAATTCAACTGCTTTCAGCGCTTAAATGTCAACCAACAGTTCCGCTGCTTTCATCTCTTTCACCTGTTTTCAGTGGTTACACCTCAGGTGATACTTCCTGGTGAATTCATCTCACTTCTCATTCTTCTCAGTCCTTGAACTTCATTTGAACTCCTTTCAGCATTGTCATGTAATTTTTCAGTGCTTAAACTTACAGACCCCCTCCAGACATTTTCAGGACATAGAAAAATCCTTTACTTGGAATGATAAATTGTGTCTGATATGTTTTTATTCCTCAAAAAATGTTCTGTCACCTTGTTAAAAATCCTTAAATTATATCTATTTCTTCTCCCTCGTTGAAAAATTCAGAATCTCTGAATACGCAAATATTTTTCATTTCAAAAATTTAACTGCTGGACACAAAATGTCTTTCTCAGTGTACGTGCACCGGAGGCTTCAAGTTTCCACATCTCATTTTGTGTAAGTTGTTTACTGGTCCTCAATTGGCTCCAAACTGTTTGTGGTTGTGATGCAAATCATGCTCATATGTACATGCCTTTTGTGTTCAACTGCAAATTTTCAGCTGCGAGCACGCTTCAATTCAGAAAATGTAGCCTTTTCGAGATTATACAGTAATATTCCACCACAATCAAATCTAAAGGACGAAAGCAATTATTGACCGAGTGTGAGCACAGAGCAATCTTCCTCTGTCTCGATGACTGCTCTGCCGGGGCTTGGTGATAAGCTGCATGCCTTCCTGCTAACAGACCATCCATCAAAACCCAATAACAGAAACCAGCAGCGTCTCCTCTCACATCAGACACTTTCTATCCCAGCAGCAGTCCTCCATCACGTCCTGCTCATCATCATCACGCCTCACAGTGAATGCTTCTTTCTGGCTCCCCGGGCAAGAGGAGTCATAAAAAAAATAGCAAATGCCATCTTGAAAATTTAATCTTCAGTATTAAATGAAGGGGAAAACACGATTCAATAACAGATTGCTTATATTGTAAGTATGCATGTTGTCATATTTTTTTAATGTCCGATCACTCCTCAGTGTTTAAAGTACTTCCCATACAGAGCCTAAAAATGTGTAAATTTATGCACATATACAGAGGATGATACAAGGATCACAGAGGAGCACGGCTGATATCCTCCTGCCGTATGCCGCATGTCCCAGTTACCATGGCGACAAGTTCACAGGGGAGATTTTGGCAGCGCTCTAAACAGCCACCAAACACAATAGTTCCTGCTCGGACTGAGGAGGCATTACTCATATTAAACAGAGCCTGTTCACTCAGGCTGTTGCTGCTGTCACACACACACACCACCGACACATAATCCGCTTTATCATGACAAATAGAGCCTCCCAGTGCATCATGGTCAGGCAAAAATATTTGAGGCTGCGCTCCAAATAAACAAGCACCACCCCTAACTAATAACATGTGTGGTTGGGAATGCTCATGTTGTGGCAGAATGGTGAGAAAATACCTGATATAACTGTAGATTCAGTATCACCTCTGTCTCAGGAATGACCTCATTTTCAAGAGTTTGTGTTCAAAAGTTCAATCTGAGAGCGGAGAACTAATAGTGTGGCCTACAGTAGAAAACGCAGGGAATTCCTCCAAAGATGCAACATACAGTAAGTCTGAGTGACTAAAAGCTCTGAGTGGAAGAAATGAAAGATGGGAAGTCAGCAGCAGTGGAGCACTCTGGCCCCATCTCCTGGCAACACAAGATAAATCTAATAATGTCGATGGCAACTGAACTACATGTCACAGGAGAAATCAGCCATGCTTAATTAAAGCTCAACACATTACTGTATGAAAGTAGAGAAGCAGTGAAATTGAGACACAAAAGGGTTTTAACGCTTAACGGCCGGCTGGTAAACTCTGTAACAGATAGAAAAGCTGTAATGGCTTCATTTTATGTCTTTTTAGGCTGATTATTTTAACTCAAAAAAAATCACTTCCATTGAGCCTACATAATACATAATACATAATTCCCTTTGGATAATCTTCAGGGAACGCAATCAGAAATAAATAATAATAAATTCACTTTATTTTGATTATTTATAGGAATTTAATTTGGCTCAGTTTTTCGAGGGTCTGACAATCTATTGTTAACATTTATAATGAAATTAATATAAGACATTGATTCATATTTTCATACAACTGAATTTGTGATTTAAATGTGGCTGCTAGTTACCCTCAGCAGGAGTTTATCTGGGTTTTTTGGCCATTATTTTTACTCTATGTCTGTATAATTTAAGTGCCATACTCAATTTAGAAAACAGAATATGTAGAATACTAAATATAATTAGTTATTTTGCAAAGAGAGGCAAAACTCTGCATATTTTTGAAGATTTTTATGACACTTTTCTTTCATATTTCAAAAAATGTTCGGTTGAGACGACATTTGGATTCGTCCAAATATAGAGGGAATGTTGAATAGTTCATCTGACTTTGTTCTAGGATACAAAATAGTTTTTTCTTTTAAGGATTTGTACTCTACACAGTTTTGCTACCAGTTTTTTTCTAAAAAAAGAATCTGAGTGTTGCTGTACTTCTGATGAACTGAGAAATGTTGGGTCGATGTATTTGGGTTTCTTTGCGTTTCAATCTTGAGAGCTATATTTCTTGACTTATGGAGGAAGAATTATGTCTCGTTCATAAATCAACAAATGGCAAAAAAAAAAAGGTTAATGTAATGGTCATGTTACCTGATGTGTAGCCAAGACAGCATGGGTGTGGTCCCACCACCAAACACCCAGACAGTGAAGAAGACAATGAGCAGCGTTGTGGTGAACATCATCTGCCGGGCGTACGTGGCTGTGTCCCTGATGGCTAAGGCGAAAGCCATCGCCCCGCGCAGACCTGTAGAGAGTCACATCCAGGAAAATCAAATCATCGAACCAAACCACGTTCGAACCTGACGTGATGAGGAAAAAAATAATGTGGCTTTTCCATACCAGCAAACATCATCATGTGCTGGAAGTTTCCTTTGATCTTGTGCCTTCGACCGAGGTTGAGCAGGAAGGAGAGCGGGTAAATGTTGAAGGCTCTTCCAATGAATATAGAGAGCTGGCAGACAGGGAGCGGTCAAGAAATTTGTAACTGTACAGTTATACATAACATGTAATACATTTAAGTTTTCTCTGAATTATCTGATTTTTAGTGGTACAAAAATAAATATTCTCCACAGGGGACCTTGACTTTGGGCTTAACAGGCTGGAACTTCAACCAAAACTCTGGCCTGTCGGCAGGGACATCACAGCAAGTCATCAACTATGGCCCATTTATGCAGCTGTGGAGAATTCTTACTCTATGAAAGGCTTAATCCCAACTGGAAACAGAAAAATGCATGCTTTGAAAAAGGATACAAAAGCCCCGATGATGAAGATGGGGCTGAAAATGTGGTTCTGGAAGGTGAACAGAGCCAAGCCCATGTAGGAGAAGATGAAATTCTCAGCCAGGAAATGAAGGACCTCAAAGAGCTGCATGGAAAACATCACAATATGTCATGATTTCAATTTACAAATGTATTTTTAAAAAAATCTCAGAAAAAGCCTTAAAAAGGTTCGGGTTCATGAGGGAGCTCATTTTGCTTTTCTCTCTCAGGCTGACAGAGCGGCAGGCTCCCTGGCAGCCATGATGATTACAGAGCTGACTGCGTCTACTCCGAGTGGGAGGCACGGTACAAGGGCAGACACACCAACATGTAGACAGAATAATCTTGTTTTAATCTACATGTACTTTGCCATTACACTGCGAGTGTGCCGCTTTCTTTGAAACTGAATAACAAGATACTTGGAGCTCTGATCCGAAATGTGTCACGCTGTGTGTTGTCTATGTGCTAATCTGTACCCTGTCCTCAAGACTGAACCCCCCCTGGGAAACTAAACACTCAGGAGGGATGTCCTCAGACAGCCCCGATTAAGGTCACAGCAGGCTGATCATTGAGCCATCTGGCATCAGGTTCATACTATCAGGGGGTTCAAAACAGTCCAAACTAAAACAGGGCGACATGTGCAGGAAGTGGCCAGATGCTACCTGCTTGGTGCGTTTTGTGGACTCTTCAGATAGGTTGTTGTAGGTATAGTGAGCCTGCGTGATGCCACAGAAGAGCACGGCCACGACGCCTGTAAGAGACAACACACAAACAATTAGAGGGCTCGATACAATGACTCCAACAGACAGAGTGTACTGCAGAGGCTGGGCTGAATAATTTGAATATCCAATGGGACAATTTACCGATTTGGACACATGATCATTAAAGATTAGCTTTTCAATCCTCTTGTTGCTGCGCTGTGTATTCTGCTGTCTGCTCATTTCATCTGCTGCACATCTGCTGTGTAATCTGTATTCAAGTCCCTGTCACATTTCATTTGTACGACAGACAGATCCAGCTCTCTGAGGATGGTTTACCATCAGTTAGCATAAATGGCTCA